>NW_026267261.1:159491-179273 GCF_000697945.3 Frankliniella occidentalis | reverse complement strand
GCCCCACCTCTCCCAGCCCATTGAACAGTACAAGGGTCGTGCCACAATGGCAGGGCATGGTGCGCTGTTTAGCGAATTACATTGTACTTACAGTGTGAACTGAGCAAAAAGGGGGCGGGGGCGTGGAGGGGCAAAGTGGGTGGGTCTCGCAAATGATTAGCCAGTGCGAGAGAGGGGGTGGAAGAAGAATAAGAAATAATGTCACACGCACACAAGGGCCTAAGTGCGCAAGTTTTGAGAGATTGTACACCTCAAAACTTCTTTACACCGCTCCAGCTGCACGAAGGTGCAGAAGGGTGGAGGTAATGGTAGAAGGGAAGGGTTGCTCCGGGAGGGGAAGAAGAGGGGGATGAGCGTTAGAGCAGAGCAGAGCGACCAAACAAAAACGGAGGACACTCGAGGCCCTCGCGGCCCAACAGAGCTACGCCGTTCGGCAACGAGCTCTTCGCCGTCATTCATTCATTGGGATGGATTGTCCGGAAACCGTCAACCGAAATGGGATCAGAATGATCAGACGGAGAACAGAAAAAATCCGCGGAATCCATCATCCGCCCTTTGGGGGTTGAGGGTTTGAGGGTATGAGGGCTGCCGCGCCGGGCCGGGGGGAGCGCGAGCACCACGTGGCGCGGAATGTCACCAATTTAGAAAAGGAGAGGGAAAAAATGAATGGCACTGGACGCGCTGTGAACCGGACTGGAATCCGGCGCAGAGCGTAGCGCAGAGCGTAGCGCTGAGCGTAGCGCACCCGGATGGGATTCCAGACGGAACACTGATGGACTGACATACTCAATACGACTGGAATTCGGCGCGAGCCACGGCACGGGCACGGCATCGGGTGTCCGTCAGGCAGCGCAGCCGCCGGGGCGCAGCGGGGGGCCAGGGGCCAGGTGGGCGGGAGCGCGGCGATGCGTCACGTGGAATTCAACAGCCAGGTGCCTCGCCACAAGGTTCGACCTACGCGCAGCACGCACAAGGGTACAACGCCACCACTCTTGGTACGGCGGTGGTGGTGTGGGAGTACTCTGTGTCTACAGTAGAGTCACCGTTCGTGTCACATGGTGCGTTTAAATCGCGTGTTTGTGGATTCCAGAGTACAATAACGTTTTACGATGGTCGTACATTTTGGCGTGGCCCGAGTACACTACCGCTATCCGACGTTGCTGAGCGGGTACCCATCAACTGCAGTGAGCCACGAGCTTCCGAATCAAAAACACCATCATCACAACGCCCCTCCCCGGTGGCCATGTTGTCACTCATCGACGCCGCAGTGAGTGGGAGCGAGACGGGGCGATGAGCGATACGGTCATGGGTCATCGCCACAATGCGATTACGCGAGAGAGACAGTCGATATGTTTGGCTGCCGGCCACATTTCTCTCTTTCCCTCTCATGTGTGTTGTGCTCCGCTCGGCTCCGCTCCCCCGCGGCGCCGCTGACGCTCAAGGACCCATTCATTCCATCTAACCTGATACCAATCGATGGGGACCCCCCCTCCCCTCCCTTCTCTCTCTCTCTCATTAGAAACAAACGACAGACACAGCGCACGCACACGCACACACACACACACGCCCGCCTCTCTCAAACACGCTGGTGGTCCATAGCGCCATTACTTTTCGACCCCCTATCCTCTCCTCCCCCACTTTAAAGGCATCTGATGAACTCGTTTATCCGTCTCACCGCCAGCTCGACTGCATCTGACTCGGTGAGGGTCGGGCGCCCTGGTCGGGCGGGCCAGGGCCAGATGCGCCTCGCACATCGAGACCACGCGGCTTCGCAGCAGCGGCGCGGCCGGGCGCAGACCAGGCAAACGCGCTCCAATGCGCATGTGGCCCCGAGTTAGTGGCTGAGTGTGATGTAACCAAATCAATAAGGAGTGCGACCAAAATCGACCACGATGAAGGTTAACACGCTCAACTTAGTGTGAAAGGGCGGGAAAGTAAAGCGAACGCGTGCTTGGTTCGAACGCGGCCCCGCCTGCGCTGGCGCGCGGGTATGTACGTACTATGTACGCTCCGCGCAGATAGGCGAGCCTTCTGCTGTTCCGACAAGTTTGTCTCGAGTGTTTGAAGTTAGCGCCGCCCCCCCCCCTCCCCATTCCCCGACCACCACTGTGTGCTTCCCCAGCGCACGCCGTCAGGTGTGTTGTGCGAGGTGAGGTAGCGCTGCGTAAACACGTTAAAATTTCGGCGCTTGTCTCGGAAAGCAATTAGGAGTCTTGGTCGTCCCGTGCGCCCCACCTGTGTGTGTGTGTGTGTGTGGGTCAGCATCCACCATCGGAGCTCCTCCTAGACAAGCAAGCTTTGCTTTGCCTCGCGCTTTCCTAGACAAAGAGCGGCGCTCTTCTCTTCCTCTGACTTGTTCTTCTGGAGTGAGACAAGTAAGAAGCAAAGGGGTTGCGGCGAGTCGCGGCGGAGAGCAGGGGCGTCTCTGGCGGCCATCCATTAGCCGGTGGTCCGGCGGCCTATTCTTCACAGACGAGCCGCGTCGCGGCCCGCCCAGGGCCTGCCCTGTAACCCAGTTGCGCACTTGCCCTAGCCTTTCCCAAGCCCAATCCCTTGTTGTTTGGCCCGCCCACTTCACGTGCGCCCCATGGCCCGGGGCCCGGGCGGGCCCGACCCTTGGCGGGGCGTGGTTTGGCGTTGGTTGTTGGTCCGTGGATTTCCCCAAGCAGTGCGGTGCAGTGCAGCTGAGGATTAGGATGAATCTGCGGAGCCCCGGCACCGCCCTTCAACCCCCTCCTCCTCCCGTCTTCTCCCATTGAGCTTTCTCCCGCCGCCGACCTTTGTTTCCCGGGCCTTTTTCACGCATTCACCGACGGCAGTGAAATCCCTTCGCCGCGGTTCCTGTGTTCCTGCCGCGAGAAACATTAATTACTGGATGTTTTGCAAGGGATGAAAAATAAATGACAAAAGACCGGTGCTTTAATTGGGAGCGGGAGGAGAGAGGGAGCCGAGTGAAGTACATACGCGAGTTGAAACGGTGCCGGCGTGGGCAGCCCACGTGAGACGCACTCTCTCGCACACGACAGTCATCAAGGTTTCACTGCACCTCTCTCCTGAGGGGGTGGAAGAAGACCTCTTTACTCCCGGACTGCAGACTCCACGCCAGTCGAACGATCAAGAGTACGGCGAGGAAAGGAACCAACAGCGCTGAGAGGTAGGTCCGCCTCGGATAGAGGAGCGCCCCGCCCCGCAACGCTCCGAACCGCCCCGCCCCGCCCCGCCCCGCCCCGCCACTCTGAGGGATTCCATTACTGTTCCCGCAAGAGTGGCGTCTTATGGGCAATTCCTTTGTGCCGATCACACGCCGTCACCGAGTCGCTGGGGCGCCAGAGGGAGGGTGGTGGGGGGGGGGGGTGCAAGCAGAGGGGGTGGTTTGGCGATCCCAGCGTAATCGCGTGCTGATCTGATGAGGGTGGCCCGGGCCTGAGCGGCGGGGCGGGCGGCCAGGCTGTTTACTCCAAATCTGGGGTGATAGGTGGCGCCGGGGGAGCCGGGGAGGTGGGGCACTAGTGGGGCCCAATGAGGTGAGCGAGGTGGATGACGGCCAGGCCGAGGGCCAGGCGGCCGGGCAGGGCAATCCAAGGGGTGCCTGCCTGGACCACCGACCGTCGTCGGGACGCAAGGCGCTAGGCAAGGCGGAGGGGAAGGACTCCAACGGCCGGGAGGCAGCAGAGGCCAGACGGACAGCGGTCATCAATAAATCGCAGCCCTGTACGGCCGCATGTGACCCCCGTGGAGTCGCGGCCTGATTGCAGGATTAGCCGCGCTGGGCCTCCGGCTCGGCTCGGCGCGTCAATGTGACAAACACAACGGACGGCGGCGCCATCGCGCTGCGACGTTGGCAGATCTGGAACAACCCTCTCGGCCCTCGGATGGACAAGGCAGACAAAGGGGGCGACAGAAATGGAACAACCAGCTAAGTGCCCTGCCGGTCAAGAAGCAGGGCCCCGCGAAGACACCTCTGAAGGACACCGCCGTGTCCTCGGTCGCGCAGGTAGGCCGTGCCGCACGACAGGCGCGCCCGGCGGGCTGGCCTATCGCCGCTGCTCGGGCGCCTCACGCTGGGGGTCAGGCGACTCGCAGTCGGGACCGACGCCATAGTGCGTACACCTCAACATGAGGCTTCAGTTTGCTTTGAAGAAACAGTCGTCGGCCATCATTGAAGATGAAGAAGAATGACTGAACACGGTCGTCGTCATCCTCGTCAGTTGCCCGGCCAGGCTCCCTCCCATTCCCGTGTCCCCCGTCCCATGCGTACTCCTCGACTTTTACGGTCGTCCAATGCATTCACTCGTATTCACCCGACGATCGACCCGTCGTTTCCAGAGCGCCGATAACTCAATAAACGTATTCCTCTCGATAGAACTCCGCTGCCGTCGCTGGCCGACTGGTCAGCTCGCCGATGTCTGCTCGTAACTTATACATCAGAGCCGGCCCCCTCCCTCCCCCACTCCCTCTCAGCCCTCACCCTGGCCGGCCATCGTCTTCCTCCTCCATATTGCACGGCCCTTCTGCGAGATGGGAGACGTTGAAGGAGGGGGAGGGGGATGGCGAGGGGGGTCTTGGTTTTAAAGAGGGTCGAGCTCCGAGAAGCGCAGGGTAAGACCAGAGGCTAAGGACTTAGGTCCTGAGTGAGTAATCCCCAGGGGAGGGGTCGTCCATGAAGTACTTGTTGAGGGGGACGGCGCGCGGGGACTGTTCTAGACGATCCAGACGAAAAACTGGGGAGGAGTGCGGGGAGCAGCGTTCGCGGCATCGCCGCTGTGGGCTCAAGATCTGGCTCCTTGACGCGGTGAAGTCCAGCTGTACCCGCCATGTCGGCTCCGCTGCGGATACAGATCGGCCGCCCCGCCCCGCCCCGCCGCTCGGCGCGCGGTGTCACTCTTCCGGAGCGAATGGGGTGGAAGCAGCGGGGCCACCACGTTACTTCCGCAGCTCTTCTCTCGCAAATCCTCCGCGCCGCCCCAGCCGGGGGCTCCAGGGCTCCAGCCGCGGCGTGTGTTGCAGCGTGCGGACTATACCAGCCCAGCCTACAGCGCGGCCCGACCCGGCGAGACGCCGCTCTCGGGGCGATACTCCGCGCGCGGCCACGCCCGGAGTATGTCCGGCCGGCCTCGGGGGGCATTCCATTCGGAGAGTCGTCCTTACCGATCTGGTAGCGCCGCGGCGGTATCCTGGGCGGCACTGGAGGCGCCGGGGCCGGCGACAGCGGCACGGGGGCCGGCGTCGAGCGCTCCAGGGTCTCCTCGAAGTCCCGGACGGCGCGCTGCAGGGCGTCGCGGACCAGGATGGACGCGTGCGGCGGCAGCGACACGGGCGACGGCGGCATCTGCAATCGGAACAGGCGGGTTATTTCACGAATGATTGTTGTAATGTATTTCGGCTAAACGGAGGAAGAAGAGCGGGTAGAACACAAAGGTGTTTGATTGGTAGAGCCTTTACCTCTTACTAGTACTGGCGTGACGTAGAGGCGGGTAGCTCCAATCGGTAACGTGTTCTACCTGCTACTTTTCTTCCTCCACAACCTTGAAGTAGTACCAACTTACGGCCGCTGCGTTCAGCTCACTGACCTGGGGCATGGTCTGCTCGATGACCCAGACCTGCGGCTGCTCTGGCGGCGCCGCCAGCCCCAGCAGCACGTCCATGGACTGGCGCTGCCGCCGCCGCTCCCGGCGCCGCGCCTTGGTGGCGGCGTGCGTCGGCGACCCCGCGCCCGCGCCCGCCAGCCGCTCGCAGAAGCGCACGAAGTCCAGGTCGATGTGGTAGCCGTAGGGACAGCAGTCGCACGAGGGCTGCTGCGTGGGCGGCTTCCTCGGCGAGTCCCTCTCGGTGCGCGCGGACCGCGGGAACGTGGCGTGCTTCATGGCGAGCGCCGCCCCCGCCGCCCCCGGGCCCGCGCCCCGGCCGTCACACGGGCCGTACGGCTCCTGCGGCCGCAGGCACGCCGTCTCCATCCTGCGGGACGAGGGGCAAGGTTTAGATGTGGTCGCAGGCGAGGCTGTCGCGGTGAGCTCGTCGCCAGACTGCTGGGCGGCTCCAAGTCCCGCGTCAGGTTGCCGCGGGCGCGTCGGCAGGAGCTTCTGTTTGACCCGGTACATTCGCCTTGCAATCTGGACGAAAGTAAAATGTGATATAAAAGCGATGGAGGTGTGGACCAACTCCAACGGGAGCAATGCAACAGTGATACGCACTCTCTTCATATCTGATTTCAAAACATGGTCGCGGTTCTCAAATTCACTTTTAAGGATCTTTCCAGGCTTACTCTCCAACGCCTCCATCTGCGCCCGCTTGCAGGCCGCGGACACCAAAACAACCTCCTTGGCTCTGTCAGTCAGGGCGCCGTGAACGTGCTCCCCCCTCCTCCCTAAGATCCTAGATAGGGAAGTGTCTGTTGTGAGTTGAGCTGCACACTGTCTCTGGCAACACCTGAATCAAAACATATTTAGGATGCGGCGCCAGCGATCGAAAACAGTGCCATGTTTGCAGCTCATCAGTGTACGATACCTCCATGTAGACGTTGTTTTGTCAGCGCGACGAACGCGGCGAAATTTAAAATTATCATAGATTAGGCAGTCTGCGCCTTTAGAGGTCTGCGTCACAGAAAAGTCCGTGTTGTTCTCGCAAAACTCAGTGTTACAAGCGACAAACAAGAAATTACTCTCTCCCACTTCCATTTTCACTACTTGACCTCACACCTGAAACAAGGGAAACAGACTTGTAGGGCACCTAGCTGTGTTGTCTCTACCATACATTGAGATATCGGAGCCAGAACTCCGTCATTCCGTCGCCTAAAAGGAGCGGGTAAGGGAGATGAGTGCCTCGATTGCTGCTGCTCGCAGAGGGACTCGCCCTCTCCGTCTCCAGCGACTGGCGGCACGACTGACGAAACGTAGGAGGGACTGACGACTGACAACAAACACCTGACGAAACGGAATGGCAAGCAGAGGGCAGAGCACACGAACAGTCGGACCACCTGATCCGAATCCAAAACGCTTCCGAAATGGGCGACACGTACGAGGAAGATGCTTTGCCCAGACGCGCTCGCACCCACTAGCCGCTTTTGAACGCAACGATGTATTTCTCGAAGAAGATCAAAAGGAATGTCGTCTGCTCCCGGACCACCACAAAGCGTCAACCCAATCAGAGAGGGCCTCTCTGAAGGCCGGCTCCAGAAAGGCCCTCTGTGATTGGTCGGAGGCCTTGTGATGGTCCGGGAGCAGACGATACTCACCTGTTTTTGTTTTCGAAAAATATGTACACCTCCCTGGGATAGGGATGGGGACCGTTACAGGGCTTCTGATGGATACGTATTTGAAAGAATGACGGGCCGGGTTGGCTGACGCGCGCTGCCGCTGACGACGCCCCTCGAGTCCGCGCGCCCGCGGCTGGAAGAGCTGAGCCGCTGAATGCCCATTCCAGGAACGCCCCGGGGCTGTTGACGCCGCGGTGGCCAGGTCAGATGACACCGCCGGCTCCCCCGCCCGCGAGCCGAAGAGACACGCTCGTGAGCGTGCATGCACACGTCCCGAGAATCTCCGGACAGAACAGACCACACGGATTTGGTTTGCGGCGCGACGGCGGCGTTGTGGGTAAGGATACGGCCCGACACGAATCTAGATGTCGCTGAAAGTGAAACACGGCCTCGATGGCCGTGATCGGCCGGCTACCTACACTGAGTGGAACCAGAGACCCGTCACGAGAAGAATGCGGCCGCCAGCGTAGCATTAGGCGGCATATCGGGCGATTCGCGCCCCGGCGGCCCCTTCTCCTGCCCGCTCCTGCCCCACCGGGACTCGTCGGCTGTCACGCGGGCGTCACGGCGCGGCGGCGCTTGCCCGTGACAAGCCGTGACGAGTGATAGCGCCCCGCGAGCGACACCGCGACTACGCGCCGATGGCTCGCGGCGATAGCGATTAAAAACACCGGGGCGTGGCGGCCCACTGGTGTGGCGAGGCGTGCCAGCGGCGGCGGGCGTGACATGTAGGGCCGCTACCGCCACAGCAGAACATTCGGCCGAGGCAAGAAGAACTGATGTCAGTTGTCCTCACCTTTAACCCGTCGTCTCTTTTTGCGCGGTGCTCTTAGTGCCGGGCCGCGGGGCGGGGCGGCGCCGTGACGTCAGGTGTGCCGCGGCGCGTCGTGTGCCTATCGGGCGCCGCTCTACTCTCGCCATGTGAAGCAGACGACGTCACCCCCTCCACCGCCAGCGAACCGCCGCCGGCAATTTCGCCAGCAGGGCCATAGCGCCAGATAGTAAAGCCCCTGCAGCCCCCGCCGCCCCCGCAGGACTCTACCCGATACCGACCCCGCGCCGTCAAATGTCAGCGAAAGGGGAAGGGCAGGGAAGGCCCGGGCCGCCCGGCCCCAGGGGACCGCAGCGCAGCGGCGCCGGCGCGTTCAAACATTGGCGCCGGCCGAGCGCGGGCTAGAGGCGGGGCACCAAGGTAAAGACAACGCACAGGTGCGGCAGCGTTGCCGAACTTCTGTCCCGCAGTCTGATCCTTGCACGGGCGGGAGGAGGATGGTCCACTGCGGACTTTGCGGTCCTGCGTGACAGTCCCTCCCGACGGCAGCGGTCGGCGCCATGGAGGCCGCCCACGCGCGGCCGGGGGTCTTCTCGTTCTCCAGCGAACTCCTCCAGGTGCCGCCGCGCTCGCGCCGCGCTGCGTGGTGCGGAGGGCGGGGCGGGGCGGCCTTGGCTCTAGTCACTTTCTTTGCGCGGCGGCGGGGCGCGGCTGCCCGGCCCGCGAGGTTGGCGACCACCTGTTAATGATTCGTCCCCACAGCTTCCGCCGGAATGTCGAGTCCGCTGCGTGCGCCGGCCGCCCGCCCGCTCTGCCCAATATCCAATCATGCGTGATCGCTGCGGGACCCCCGGGCGCAGGGGAGGAGGGGGGGGGGGGGGGCAGTTGTAGATCATCCTGGGCACGACCGGCCCGAGCAGGCAGGAGGACCCCTCCGCTGGCACCGGCTGACTAGGCGGGGCGCGCCGGCGGAGACGTGGGCGGCCTGGCCAGGAGGACAGGCCGGGTGGGCCGCGCCGCCGCTCTAGCCGGAGGTAGCTCGGCCGAGTAGAAAGTATGAAAATCGGAGGTGTGAGCCGCGGAGCCGCGGAACAGCGGCCGCGCCGGCACAAGGCGAAGGACGCCGTGGATGCTGGGCAGGTGTGCGAGCGCCGCGGCGGGGCCGGCAGCCTACGGCAGCCATGCTGGTACAGCGGCTGAGCGGGCTGAGCACGGTTGCAAGGATACAACACGGCCTCCGCTCGGCACCTGGCCGGCACGTCTGGCCGGGCGGGCTGGGCCCGCGCGGCGCGCGGCACGGGGAGGCGGGGCACCGCCGGGCTGGGGCAGCACGCACATGCTGTCTGCGGTCGCGTCACCCGTCACCCTCAGGTCACCTGCCACCGGGAGGTTGGCCAGCTCCTAGAGCTGCTCCTGGAGCTGATCCACGCACTCACCTGGGCCGGAGGAGGCGGGCTGGCCGCGCGCTGCAGGCTTTGGTTCGGACAGGACAGACAGCTGCGGCTAGCCGGGCTAGCCGCGCCTCCGTCGGCAACAGGTGTGCTTACAGCGGTACATCGCAGTCGACTGAACCGAGTGAGTCGAGTCGAGCCGAGCCGAGTGCGAGTGAGGAGGCGCGGCAGGGGCGGGAGGCAGGTCCTCCTCCTCCCGGCCCGGCCCGGCTAGCGCGGCTCGGCTCGGCTCGGTCCTGCGGCCGCGCCCGGCTCGGCCCCGCGGCTCGCGGCTCGGCCCGGCTCGCCCCCGCCGCGCGCTCGACTCGTCAGGCTGGCAGCCTGCACCAACGCCTCTACTCGACGGAGCGCCGCCAGCGCAAAAGCCAAGCCAGGCCCAGGAGGACTTCCAGCGCAGCCTTTCTTTTCAGACGAGACGGCAGGGCAGGAGGCAGGCCCCCTCCACTGCCCGTCGCGTACCGCCCCTAACCGGCCAACGGCAAGGCACCGCCTCCGCACCGACGGAACAGGACGACCGGGACTTGTTGGCCCTCCCCGCCGCTGTGCAGGACTCGAGGTCCTGCAGCCCGCAAGGCTAGCGCAAAGGGGTGGGGGGCTAGGTCCTCAGCCTCACGACCTCCTCCAGGCGCACAGGCGTGCCTAGTCTGCAGGGGCTTGACCAAACGGCGCACTGCACCTTGTCGCCTAGCGCTAGTTGTTGCAATATCTCTCCTCCTAGTGGAGCATATAAAATTCACATATTTCAGTACTAAATTTTGAGAAAGGTTGATTTCTGTCATTTCATTTCATTCATTTCATTACAACAGGCAAAACGTCAAAGCAGAATTAAAACAGAGAGGAGTAATTCATTTATTGTTATGAATGGAACAATGTTAATCCAAGTTACAGAATAATACTTAGGTGAGGTTGGGGAGAACTCTTCTTACATACTTTTTACTGCTAGAGTGTTGAAAGATGCAAATAGTAATACTATGATTATTTTCAGTATTGAATGGCAACATGGAAGTAGCTCTAAATTCTTATTGTGGAAGAACACAAAACATTAAAATAAGTATACATATAAAAAAATATAGGTGGATGATTTAAGGAGAGCTCTAAGCCTCAACAAACAGCAAACAGAGATGGAATTTCCATTTAAATAATGTGTTAAGACATTTGAAGATACGTTACCAATATGTACATTTGGTTACACAACTTCTCACTCAATTCACAACAGAAGTCTGTTGCAATGAATTTTACAAAAAAGAAACAGAAAGAACTGTACAAAGTTAAATTAATATTTTTGGAAATTTTAATTGGAGCCAAAAACACATGGTCAGAAATAAACAGATAAAGGTTTGCTAATTCACCTACTACCTGATTAAGCAGGCAATCAAACAACTAAAACCCATCACTCTATGATGTGCAGCCTGTGTCATCATATCACACCAAATACAAACAGTTGTACTAGTTGAGAACTCGAATCACGTGACTTCACAGATCTAACATCAGTCAATATCATTCGCATTCAATCACCATAATTTTACAACAATTTTATGGCTGTTAAATGACACATGAGATAGTTCATTAAAAGTTGAAGCAGGTGAGATGTGTTTTTTTTCACAATCACAATAATTGAAGATAGATCACAAAAGCTTAAAAGGCAGAAAACTAGACAAAAGAAAATCTAGTCTTTGACTAGATGTAATAAATAATTCAGTCTAAAATCAATTCATACATTTGCAAACAGATCATCTCTGTCTTACATGAAGGGGCCTTTTAAGAACCTGTCTTACATGAAGGGGCCTTTTAAGAACCAGTCAACCACTGTAGAAAAAAATTTGATCACACATAGAGTGAAAAAAAAAAAAATTGCATGACTTATGGCACCTTTTCATTACCTTACAGCTTATATGTTGTAGAAGGGTACAAGAATTTCAAACCAAAGTTTTTTTAATGGAAATGAAAAAGGGGCCAGGTAAAAATCACGCACCATGCCATACATCAATAAAATGGCACTACACATTACTGCTAGGTATATCACTGAACTTGAAACACATTTTTTCGATGATGTTAATGACATTTAAAACCAAGCTTGAAACTGAAGGTAGAAAACATTCACAGATGTCTACCAGGCCGTCCTAAAGACTTTTCACACAAATATAAGATATTGTGTAGTTAACACAATGCAAGCATGGTCTAACCATCTAACGGAACTAGTTCATGCTTACTGAAGCAATTTTAGTTTGTCTTTTTCACCGGGCTTTCCTTCATTTTAAACTGCTAATAATGTAACTACCATGGCCCACATTTAATTGCTTGTAAGCGCAGAGGCTTCTATTACAATTTGCACACTGACTGCTTTTTGACAGGGACTCTAGGTATGAGTACTTGGTACATCTAGCACCACTAATCCTTTCTACATATTTTTGATAAGTCATGTAGAAGTGATAACAGAAACCCCAAAATAAAAGAGAACTGAACAGTTTCTAGAACAAACTAACCCAATTGGTAGAAGACCACAATCATACACTCAACCTGAGTTTACACGCAATGCACCTTTAAAGAAACATTGAAACAAGTTCCATTAACACATTTAACCATCTACACAGTTACTAAACAAATTAACACAATTTTGTACATGGATGACTTGTGCACTTAAAAACAACATGGTAAAATAAACGGTACAATATTCAGGTATACAATTAACACATCTACTAAAACGTAAGACATTCAACTATGTTGCAAAATAATTACCCCAAAATTCAAAATGGAACAAGTGCAATTCATCACCAATAACGAAACCCCCAGATCAAGTGAGCATATAGCATTATATAATACCAGTCAGATTTAGTTACCACGATATTGATAGTAAGAATATTGGACGAAATATTTTTTCTAAAAATTTTGAATGCGAATAATTTGTATTATTACACTAAAACCTCTGTACCTAATTCTTCTCACAAAGAAGGATAGATTTATTAAATATAACCACTTAATGACCTCAACTGTGGCTGAACACACGAAAGAAAATAAATAAATGAAATGTGAGTGATGAATGAAAAATTGATGTACCAACACATGAGTAACACAACCAAAAATAACTGAATATTATGCCAATATTCCAAAGCTAATATGTATTGTGCATGGCGAGGTAAAGGTTGTCTTTTTTTGACTAGTTCAGCATCATTTCACTGATCTCCACTGATAGAGCAAATCATCATCAAATCATAACAATTACAGTTAATGTTGTAAAAGGGGAAAAAAGACAGTATAAAATTTACATACATTGTCTTTTCTGGTAGGAGGAGCAGAGAGTAAGATTTCAACTGCGCTCAGAAGTTTAACTTCATAAAATGGCAAATCTTAAAAAACAAAAACAAATCCTACACAAAGATAATTGCATAGAACTGTAAAGTTGCAGAAATAAGTAAAAATTAACACACTTCAATACTTGCTGGATAACGAACAACATTTTCCATAGGGGAACATAGCTACAAGCTTTAGCTTCATAGCCTCTAACAAGGTTAACTTCGCTTTTTTCTCAGAGCACACAGTGCCCTCTAATATAGGTTCTAATATTTTCGGCAATTGATACAACTTTATGGTTTATCTTTTGCTTTTGAAGAGGAGGCACCACTGCCCTTATCAGCCTCTCTACTCTTTTTATCACAACCTTCCTTCTTTTTGTGAGGCTCCTCTTCTTTTATCACAGATTTCAGATGTGGTATAAACGGGAAATACGGAGTACTAGGAGTACATGGCGTTGTTGGTGGCGGTGGGGGCGGAAGAGAAGGGACAAGTTCTCTCAAGACCTCCTCCCTACTCCCTGGAGGAGAGTCTTTCTCTTCGGCGATTCTTGGCAGAGGAAGAGGATTACGGCCATCGATGGGAAGAATCCCCTTGACCGTCATGTGACTCCCGTCCTGAGTCTGCTCCGAGTCCTCCTTGGGCAGACTCCGGATGCCAGACAAGTCGTCACCAGAGTCCTGCCTCATAGACAGAGGATGCTCCGGCGGTTTCGTCTTGAGGCCCTTGTCAAGCGACGACGCTTTGGAGAGCGGCGAGCGCGAGGTGACGGTGGAGCCCGGGGCGGAGCTGGAGCAGGCGGCGACACTCACCTTGGGCGCCGGGTTGTTGCAGAGCGGCGAGATGGACGGCGCGCCGGACTTGCTCTTGTTCTCGGCGCTCCTGGGGTGCAGGCGGTCTGGGGACAGCGCTCGCCGCAGCAGCGGGCTGCCGGGCTCGGCACTCTTGGGCCTCGCGAAACCCTTCTTGCTGCAGGCGCCAGGCGTGGACAGCGACGACCCGGGGCTGTAGGACTGGGTCGTGTTGGAGCTGCCGGGCTGGTGCACGGCGGGGAAGGCAAGCGGCGACGGCGACCTGGTGGGCGAGGATGGCAGCGGCGAGGGCGACGGCGTGCGCGCGAGCGGCGACAGCGGGATGTGGCCGACCGACTTGCGCCGGCCAGAGGGCGAGTGGATGCTCTTGGCCGCGCTGTGCAGCTTGTGCTTGAGGCCGTGCAGTGTGGAGGGCCGCTGGTAGTGCGGCGTGGTGGCCGCGGGGCTGCTCGCCGCCGAGGACCCCGATGAGCTGGACGACGTGTTGGGCGAGTAGGGCTGCGGCGTGAGCGGCTCGGCCGGCGGGAACGACACGCGGTTGGCGGACGGAGAGCGCAGCGGCTTGACGCGGCTCGCGCCCGCCACGACCGCGGCCAGCGGGGACGTGTCCTGCGCGGCCAGCGGCAGCGGCCACGGCTGCGACCGGCTGGGCGGCGGGCAAGTCGCCACGGGCACGGGGCTCGAGATGCTGAGCGGCTGCGCCAGGTCCACGCTGGCGCGCTTGTTGCTGATGCGCTTGAACAGCGACGGCTTGCGCCGCTTGTCGATCAGGTCGCGCTTCTGGCGCCGCTGGCGGTTCAGGCTGCGACGCGCCAGCTTGCTCTGGCCGGGCTCGCGCCGGTGCCCGCCCGCCTTGATGGACGTGTTCTCCAGCGGCGTGGAGCGCAGCGTCACGTGGTCGCCGCCGCTCAGCAGCAGGTGCAGCACCTGCGTGTGGAACAGGCCCTGCACGGGCTCGCCGTTGATGTGCGTGATGAGGTCGCCCGGGCTCAGGCCCGCCTCGAACGCGGGGCTGCCCTCGTCCACGGCCTGCGGGAGAGAACAAGGGGGCAATGAAGAAAATGGACAGCCGGGACAAGACCAAAGGACTTGCGTGCGTGCAATCATGTATCCACTTGAATTTAAAGCATGAAATCCAACCGAAGTTCATGAAGTTCGAGTACTGTGTACTATAGACTCTCTCAATAGGCAAATCAGGTGCGGCAAGTGCGACATACCATAACGAGGTGATGCATGGTGTAGTAGTTGGTGTCGCCGTAATACACGCGGATCGTGTTGACAGTGAACCCAAATCCTCTCGCCCCTCGCTTGATGATGATCGGAGGCTTGAGGCTGGTCACGAGGGGCGACAGCTCGCGGCAGGGTGACGTGTCTCGGGAGCTGGCAGTGCTTGAGCCGCCCGGGGACGGCATCGACTGGGGCGAGTCATCGGCTGCAAATTGGAACAGTATTAATTAAAGAGAGTCGCAGATTAACCTCCTGTGCCGTCTTCCACTCTTTGAACAGAGAAAATAAACTTACCCAAATACAAGCTAGACGGTATCATAAGAGAAAGACCACTTGCTGATGCACTCTTTATCACAGGTCTTCCACGAGCTTTAATGGAAGAGACCGGAGAACTTTCATTGTTGCTGGTAGATGTTGATGGCAAACTAGGTCCTACTCGGATGGTGCTCTTCGGTGACCGCTCTTCCATTGGAACAAATGCAGACCCATCTAGTCCTTTGAGGACAGGTACACTTATCCTGGAAGGGAAACAATTGAACTCATGGTAAAGTGAACATCTTTAGAATACTAATGAAAATGTATCAGTGCACAACATATAAGTCACACTTACATATGCTTCTCATCTTCAATGGAAATTGAAAATCGAGGGAGAGAATCCCGGGTATGCAAACGTCTTTTTCTTTGCACTTGAGGTGACACGTCATCGCTTTCTGTCTGAGAAGACTCGGGGGTACTGAGAGAGTGGTGATGAGTCAAACTAGCTGGCTCCACACGGGACTCTGACAATTCCTTGCTCTCATCAAGCTCCATACTGCTTCCAACATTAGATGAAGATGATTCTGAGTTGCCAGAATCTTGAGCCAAAGGTGAAATATTTGATACCCCAGAACAAGCAGATTTTGAAGTCTTGGGTGATTCAGTAATTGTGGACTGCGACTGAGCTCCTCTGGCAGAAGGGGGAGTAGTTTCCCGAAACATAGCAGCAGGGGAGGCTGACGTTTGTGGCACTCGCCGATCTTCGGTGCTGTGAACTTTGTGGAAGCGAGGAGAGATAGAGGAAAAGGAACCAAACAGCATTGATTCATCAGTATCATCGGTGTCTTCTCCCATATCATGTTTATATCGGTCCATGCGAGCTGCAAAACAAAGTCTCTGTAGCACAAGGCAAGAACCAACAAGCCATTTCTTGAGATTTCGAGAATAACAGTTATTTACTCACTATCAAAGTAACTAGTATCTTCCTCATCATCTAATTGAGGAACAAATTCAGCTTTTTGACGGAGCAAACTCGTCCAATCCAAACCACAGAAATAAGGATGATCTTTGACTTCTTGGGCACCACCTGTACCAAGTCGAATCATAGGATTGTGCTGCAGTAGCTGGGTTATCAAGTCCTTTGATTCCAACTGCACAGGCCACTCTTTCTCATCTGGCCATTCAATATCATCTAGGAAAGAGAATAATCAAATAAGAAAACAACAGTTTTTTAAATGAGGAAAATTTATAGGAATTTCTTGAATTTGTCATACCATTTACGGTGTGAGCAAAGAGTTCTTCAGGAGTTTCGCCGAAAAAGGGAACACATCCTATCAGAAATTCATATAGAATAATTCCCATCGACCACCAGTCAACTGGTTTTCCATAGCCTTGCCTGGTATAAATCAGAAATACATTGAAAACTGGATAGATAACTTAATAATAAAAATATAACAAGCTATCAAGGAAATAATCCTACCTCAGAATCACCTCAGGTGCAATGTACTCAGGTGTACCAGTAACTTGCTTATCTGAAAATTGCCTAGTTTCTCGGTCCAGATACCCTTCATAAAGATTAGTTGTCACTATAAGAAATAAAAAGTGAGTTAGGAAATTGTATACATATTATCATTTTTCAAATGACACCTATGACAAGAAGAGAATGCCAAAAATGAACATACACGACATTAGTCCCATCTTGCTGAGACCAAAGTCAGTGAGCTTGATATGGCCAAGTGCTGTGATGAGTAAACTGGAATAGAAAATTGATTGATTGCTTGTGGAAATGATAAATATCTAAAACTACAAAGGTATGATTCACAAGAATAAGAAAAACTTACTTGTCAGGTTTAAGATCACGATGAACTATCCCATAACTGTGCAAGTACTCCACAGCTAGAACAGTTTCTGCAAAGTAAAACCGGGCCATATCTGAAGGTAGGGGACCAATGGTCTTCAATAAAGCTGCACAGTCCCCGCCTTCAACATACTCCATCACAAGGCAGAGATGTTTCTAAACACAAAAATAAATAAAAAATCACACCATGTACAAGATAGTAGCATTAAATAGAAATATTAAGCACGAAAGGGTATGGAAACCTACTTTTGTTTCAAAACTGCAGTACATACTAACAACGAAAGGATTATCTGTGAAACTCATGATATCCCTTTCTGTGAAAACCTGATCAACTTGATTTCTAAGCATCAAATTATTTTTTGAGATCTTTTTCATAGCCACACGCTGGCGGGTCTCTTTTACACGAACTAAATAAACTGCCCCATAGGCACCGTTTGAGATCAACTTTATCACTTCAAAGTCTTCTTCTGCTGGATTCTGTTCGGACATTATGAATACAAAATGTATTTATAGATACTACAAAGATACAACAGTACCAGTATAAAGATGTCAATACCATTAGTGAGAGCACTGTACCTTAAATTCCTTCTTGCTGCCACGGTGTAAAATTCCACGTCCTTTCTCAGTAGTTGTAGCAACAGCTGCAACTGCTGAGGAGCACACAGGAGGCGGGGAAGGAGGAGAAACATTTATGGAACTGAGATCTGCATCCAATTCTGGAAATTAAAGAATATACATCATACAATGTAATGGGCATGGAATTGTTCTGCCTGCCTATTTCATAAAATAAAAGTTTACAGTGCTTACCTGCACTTGAATTTTTGGTCATTCCCAGCTTGCTGAGGATGTATTGAGGGATATCAGCTTTAATACCCTGATGTGCAAGTTTTGCTTGCCCTTCAGCCTCCTCCAGCATATGATAGAATTCTTCTGGATCAAATTCCAAACATTCAAGAAGTCGAGCAGGTCGTGATATTATTAAGAGAAGTCTTCGAACCACAGTTCCAACTCGGGCTGATGCTTCAATAGATTTTTCTTTTGTCTACACATAGGGGAAAAGAATAGTATCAATTAAATAGAACAAAACATTGGTGGAAGATGCTCCAAAACCTCAACACTTACTTCACTGTGAAGTCTCTCAAGATTCTCTGACATGTCATAAAAATAGCGGCTTGAAATAAGTTTCTCTTCTGATTTTTGAAGACAATCTCTAGCCATTTCTACAATTTGATGGAGCACAAAGCGTAAGATTGGCAAATCCTTTAGGTGAAGATCACAATCACCTTCAG
The DNA here is from genome assembly GCF_000697945.3 of Frankliniella occidentalis. Taxonomy (NCBI): domain Eukaryota; kingdom Metazoa; phylum Arthropoda; class Insecta; order Thysanoptera; family Thripidae; genus Frankliniella; species Frankliniella occidentalis. The sequence goes on along the minus strand of NW_026267261.1, from coordinate 161,069 downwards.
TTACTTTTGTCTCATTTATAAAAGCTTTCAGGCGTTCCTCCATTTGTTGAGTGGCCTATATTATGAACAATGCAATAAATCGAAGCCAGTTACACAATATGTTAAGTTTAAAATTTGAAATAGATAAGAGAAAATTGAAAATAAGAGCACACCTTAGGAAATCTCTCTTTGTACATAGTGTTCATAACAACAATATCTGTGTCCATTACAGGAGAGCGGCTTGGGGAGCTACAACATAAAAAAAAAAAAGAATAGGCGATTATGATGGAATTAAATTTAAAAACTCATGGAAACTGTCAACCTATAGAAGAGTAACAAATCATGATGATTATTGACTGACCTTAGACTACGAGATCGTGGACGGCTTAGTGGTGACCTTGGACTGCAGTCATCAAGAACACAGCTGTGATGAGTCTCGTTTGAAAAATGTCTCGTAAGCATCTGAAGTTCTTCCTTTGTGGGGAGATTAGGCAGCTGGTGGAGGCGTTCTTGAGAAGAGCATTGAGACTGGAAAAAAAAAGGCATAAAAGTTAGATGGGTTATAAAATTCGTTGAGCCTCCAACTGTTGAAAAATACATCTGTATTAGCTTCTGTAGCTGCAGAGCATGCACACCCTGAAATCCATACAAAATGCAATACATATTCATCTACGTTGCCAAAGAATATTAAGTTCTAGGTTATATGAATCAACTTATGACATAGCTAATAATGAATCTCAATAATTCTCATAAAGTGAGAACTAGAGACCTAAGCATTCTACGTAACTGTGCTTGATTGTAGTTTCAATAAAAAGGAATGAAAAAGAGAGCCAGAATAGTATGTAATGCAATTTTCGGGTGAAACAAATCTAACACCCTCCCTAGGAAAACTGCAAAGTCACTTACGGATCTCATCCTTCGTTCCCTCTGTCGAATAAATTGATCAAATCTAGATCGACTATCCTAAAAAAAAAAAAAGCAAGCAGAGAAATTTGTAGCTCCATTCTGAGGACACACTTGTTAACAATAGCAAGCTACAAGATTTATCAAAATAAACCAACATAAGCAAAGCAAAATAAACAGGCTACAAAAAACCATGCCATGTACTGAAAAGGTGTAATGAAAAGTGCATGTCTTTAAAGGTGTGGATCTATAAGATCATATATTTTTACCACACATGACAAGCAGACATCTATAGATTATGAAAAGATGAAGAAACACAAATTGTAGGATTCCTAAGCACGGCAGTAAACTTACTGAAACACTGGAGCTCCCTGGCGTAGTTCCATAGCCTGAGGATGGCAAAGAGGCAACAGACCAGCGCCTGCCTTCACACCTGTATAGGGAGAAGAATTTCAGTAATAATTGTCAAATAATGCATATGGCATTGATGTGTACCCAATAGTTGGTACTCTATAAGTGTAATTGAAATAAGCCTAATTTAAATGAGCATTCAATATCTTTAGCTTCATGAAATGTAAGATACCTATGAGCTCCTACCCAACAAACCCCAAGATACTAACAAGATGAAAAACTGAGACCAATATATAAGTTGTGACTGGAAGGTTTAATTTACATTCTACAAATTTTTAGTTTCAT
>NW_026267261.1:146776-150441 GCF_000697945.3 Frankliniella occidentalis | reverse complement strand
CCCCCGCAGTTGCCGAAGCTGTTTCGCGACCGCTACCGCCGCCGCGGCCGCCACCACCGCAGCTGTCTGCACCTACCGCAGCTGCTGCCGCAGCAGGCCCAGCTCGGCCGCTGCCACCGCCCCACCGCCTTATTTTGCTTCGCGTGACCGTTGAAGGTTACACTGTTTTCGGCGGTGCCGGGCTACGGCCCGGGCGAACCGAACCAACTCGAGCTTCAGGCGGGAGCACTCCCCCCCTTCCCCTTCTCTCCCTTTCTCTCTCTCATTCGCATTCGCCGCTTCCTCCTCGACTCCGTCGGTTGGCAACAGTGTTGAGGGTGATCAGGACTGGCTGCCGGCCGGCCCGGGTCGTGTAGCGAGCGAGTGCAGAAAGGAGCGCATCTCGCTTTGCTCACAATTGCGATTCGGATTCACTGCCAAGGTCGGGCCGAGCCGCCTGCAGTTTGCAGTCCTCGCGCCAGGGCTGCCGTCCAACAAAGTTGGGCCGGGCCGGGGGGCGAGCCCCCCGGATGTGTGGACGGATGGATGTGTGTGCGTGCGTGCGTGCGTGCGTGCGTGCGTGTGTGTGTGTGTGTGTGTGTGTGTGTGTGTGTGTGTGTGTGTGTGAGAGAGAGAGAGAGAGAGAGAGAGAGAGAGAGAGAGAGAGAGAGAGAGAGAGTAGTTCAGAAATCAGCGAATAGCGAATGCGTAGAAAGGGGGGGGGGGGCTCCCATCCCCAAGTCATCGCAACGCACCCCCGTCGCCCAATCTCACTTCGATTAACTTTTTGCCCCCTTTCTTCGAGTCGCCTTTTCTTCAAAGTAATGCCTTCGAGCCCGCGAGCAGCACGCACGCGTCGCTCTTCTCACGCCTCGCCCCCGGACACGCGTGCGAGAGAGAGAGAGGGGGGCGTGCCATGGCCTTGAAGTCGATACTCCCTCCCCTCGGGCCAGACATTTAATTCCGGACTTGTCACCAGCCCTTCTCTTCTGTGTTTTCTTCCATCATCCCCCCCGTGCGCGCTGTATTTTTTTAAACACGCGCACATTTTTTAATTTTTTTGTAAGATTGTCTGCTTACAGACACTTGTATGACAGTTCCTAGCGAACGCGCGTGCTTTGACACGCAGCTCTGGGCGTGCATCCTGGAAGCCCTCTTTTCTGCCGTCACTCGTCGCTTGGAATAGCAGCGCCGCTTCTCCGCTAGAGTAGAGGCAGGCCCCGGTCGGGCGCGGGCGGCGGGGCGCGGTGCCCCTCAGCGCCGGGCGGGCAGGCAACCCCGGCGGGCGGCCCGGCGCGCCGGGTCTGCCTATCTGCGCGAACAAGGCGCTCGGCGGAGAGGAGAGGTCAGGTCAGCCGCGCCAATCCGCTTTGGCACGGCCCGCCGGCGGCGCGCGGCCACGGGACTTCCCTCTTGAATGTGGGTGGGGTGCAGCCAATACTTTCAGTTTTCGGAATTTCGTCTCCCTGTTGCTTTTCCGTCGCCAAGAGTGTTCTCTCGTCATTTTTCTTGACGCGTGGTCAACTCGGCGACGAGTGACTTGAATGGCCGGAAGGACGAGAGCGTTTTCTGTTCGCTTTTGAGTGTTAATTATTTCTTGATTTTTTTTTGTGGGCGGGTGTGGGTAATACCAAAAGCCAGAGAGGTGTAGGTTTAAAATCAGAGGACATTTAATTTACAAGTAGTATAAATACAAGTAAGCAGCATCACATTCTCACAACTAGACAGGGTATCTACAAAATACCCACTTTTTTAAAATAATGACACCGAAAGAAATAGAGAATTTGAGGATTTCACATTTTCACTCATTGGGAATGCTTTTTTACCAGCTACCGAGATACATGGTTAACAAATTAACAATGACATCCTTAATAAATTACGACTGGATTGCTGATCGAGTCTCAGATCTCCGACCGTTGAACAAAGCACGAAGGCGAGGTAAAGCATCTCCGAGAGCACAAACAGCTCTGTTCAAGGGGCGAAACACTGCAACACTATTCAACAGAGAAACCACTTTTCTCTCAAACACAATCCTTCGAATGACTTCTGCAAACTCCATCAGTCTGTCAAATTCCAAATCAGTTCAATTCTTACAGAAATCTGCTTACTTCCGTACTTGCAGATCAATAACTCATCCGACTACCATCTGCATATGCTTTCCTTTCATAAAGAAGATAACAATATCGAGACGAAAAAATCACACATACAGTTAACACCTAAACACTAATGTCATATGAGGTAGAAAATACTTGACAAATCAGATGGCTAAGGGACAGTTTGGCGCGACCACGGAACAAAACCAATCACTGTGACAGACAGGGCAATATCCCTCCCACGCAGTTCTCAAGACAGCCCCCCGCCGACCGCCTCGGCTAACAGTCTTTGGGGTTTACGATTAAATACATTTAGCTTCGGTCGGGCGGCGAGGGGATGCTCTCTATGGTGTGGTCAGGTGCCCTGTCCCGCACACAGCAGCTAAGAAATAACAAGTGACTTAAATGGATTGTGGTGGCAAAGACTGCCCAGGCCGATGCACTAAACGAGCCTAAAAATATCCAACAAACAATAAAGCTTTGGAAAGAGGGCTCCACCCGAGACACATTGTAATTTTAAATTCCATTTCTTACAGGGAAATCAGCCGAAAATTATAGAAAAGGGTATGATTCTAATTTTAAGATTAATCAAGTGGCATTTTATGAGTATAGCTGTATACGAGACGTACATTAAAGTCTTGGAGGCGCTTAACAAGTATCTATTTACAGAAAAACCTAAATCTTTCAAAATTTTCACATTTTAAGTGATAATTTGTAGTTTAGTTTTTAACTTAATATTTAAATTTATTTTATTTGGATCAACTTGGTAACTTGCAGCGGGTTTAGACCGTTGGTGGAAAGCCGCAATATATACGCACTGGTAGATGACTTTATGTCTCGAAAATTTAATTGAATTGATTGCAATTCTTTACATTTTGTGTACTGAGGTGCCCTAGCCGTTACTACGGCTATTAAATGATTCACACATCAAAGACAAACCATGAGCAAACAAAAATACTTGACATATTACATTTTCATCTATGCATACTCTCGAATGATAAAATATCATGGTACAAAATATTCAACCAAAATGTCATGGGACTACATTTTGGGTTGCTAGTAACATGAACCGCAGCTCTTCATACCGAACGAAATACATAAGAAAAAAATGAAAAGATTATATTTTCAGGTATAGAATGGCAGCATAGAACAGCTACGCAACGCACCCCTTAATGTCGAAAATCTTAAAAGGGAGAGTATAAAAATAGCCAATGTTTTTCTTCTGGTTTTAAGCATCAACAGCTCCAAAAATTGTTATTTTGATTTTGAAGCAAATTTATGAAAAGAAGTAGATTGTTAATTAATTAATTAAGAAAGGTGAGCTGTTGAGATACAATGAAAAGACAATACATAAACAACAGATACCAGTTCATTTGGCTTTCATCAACTAGAGGTTGAAGGATAGATACATACAATTTATACAACATAGAAGTACGGTAAACAGTCAGTGCGGCACGACAAAAAATAAACAGATAAACAATAATAACAGTCTAAATCATGCAATGGTATTGAGTCAAATCAATTACATAATAAGTACATAACTACTTTAAAGAACACATGGCAACACTTCGACTGTAAACATATACTTTTGTA
>NW_026267261.1:139229-146726 GCF_000697945.3 Frankliniella occidentalis | reverse complement strand
AAAAAAAAAAATTTAAAAAAAAAATCCTAGCAACTACAGATTAACAAATTACCTACAACTGACCAAAAGAGTCATTATAAAGTCTCTTGACACCTGGACAGGCAATGTTCACAACAGAAAGCATTCACTCAAGATAAATATACACACAAGTTTTAGAGAGACTGAGCTGTCTGTAATAAAATTGGAAAAAGGTTAAGAAGTATTTTCTGATAAAAGAGCATATATATAGCAAGAAAAAGAACATAAAACCAAAAGGTAGACCTAACACCATCTGTTCTTTTATGTTTTTGTCTTTTGTTTTTTAGTTGTGATTTCCCAAAGGAACAAGGCAAATTATGAAGGTAGGTATGCATAGCAATAAAGCATAACATATTTAGTAACAAGACCAGCGAATATCTGCTACAGATTGACAAGTGTGTCCAACATCCTCTTTTAATCTTGTTAAAGATTACCACAACATAAGCAATGACATGAGGAGAACTTGACTGTGTTTCAAAATGTCAGATCAAAAACTGATTTTGGGGGGGTAATCTAGATGTCTATCAGCACAATAGTGATGATAAAAGGTGCTCACATGCTGAGTGTTTTTAAACATGATTAAATGTGCTGTACAAAACTTCCATTTTTCAACTAGGTACGTAGTATCTAAGATAGTAATAAATTATAAATCTAAACTTAATGTGAGTGCATTGCATATCAATACAGCTCTAATATTACTTGACATCTATTCACATGCCACCAGATATTATCAAAAGGAGATGCAAGTGAGGTGGTAAATAGACACAGAAAGACTTACAGACTTCTCTTGTTTTTCTTTTCCTGGTTGACCCTGGTAAAAATTAATTTTGGATTTTGTAATACTTTTAAAAAGAGAGTGGCTGCATTCACACAGCGTAATTTAAGCACAAGATAGTTATATTTCAAAGGCCACAACAATATATGGAGGGAGAGCCTTATGCACGTGCCCAATGAGCATACAATGTAGGTAGTGTGCTGGCTTGCCCCAAGTCAGAAATTTTGCCATTTTCATAAAAGATTGCCAGACAACTATATTGTCAATAAGAGAACAAAATCATTTGGCATAGTGTGCTATCTAGGTGAAATAAAACAGATAGAAAGGAAAATATGAATATTTTCTCACCTTCTGATGGGAGCATATGCAAAATGTTGGTTTGGAGACATTCTTGGACTTTCCAAGGGACTACCTACAAAACAAGTTAATTTGTAGTGAATGAAATCAAACTGGGTGGAGGGAGAAAAGAGAAAGGGTAAAAAGTCTTACCAGACATAGGAGACAGGCAACGAGGAAGGGTGGGTGAGGTAGTTGAGATGAAGCTTTTCCTCTGATTCACTCTGCTACTGCGTCTTGATATGCACAGCTCCTTCTGAAATATTTTAATTGAACATAAATAAATGAAATTTTTGGGTAAATAGTTTCATTAGAATGTGTTAATTATTCTTACCATTGTGTTGGACAATGAAGGAGCTGACTGTCCCAAGGTTGATCCATGAATGCGCACCAAATTGGAAACTTCGCCAGACCCAGAACTACCACCTGATGTCACAAACATTGATAACCCATTAACAGTGCAACAGTGACAGTTGATCAACTAGGATAAGATTCAATACAATTGTCAATGCTGCTAATATTGAAACAAATTCGCATTGCTAAAGTCGAGAAGGAATGAGAAATACATAAAGCAAAAACATTCAATAGAACTAACAACCAAGTTCGACAGACGACAACTTCACCACAAACAATACATATTAACCACCATCAGGACAACAAGGTATGAACAATTCAACTCACCAGATAAAGTGCCAGTTGCAGGGTCCTTGGTGTCAGAAAATCGTCTGCCACTCCTGTCAAAAACCCCTATAGAGGGTCTGGACTTGCGCATGTTTACAACTTGGTTGGCAGTCAAGGCCTGGCCATGGGCCGCGCCTGACTCGGCCTCGGCCTCGCATGGGCCCCTCGTCTTGCTAACCTTGTTGGGCCTGCTCTGTGTTTGCTCCATATCGCCCTGGCCTAGCCCGGGGACGGCGCTAGGGCCACAAATGGCGCAAATACAAACCAGCAAACACCCGTTCCCTTCACCAACAGAGTGCTGTGGCCATCATAACTATCTGGGTCACCACCTACACGGCCATTGCGCGGCGTCACAGGACCGACCGAAGGTCCTTGCGTTGTTTATACTATGCTCGCGCATTTTGGGGGATTTTGGCACTTACTAAAAGCGGCTACGTAAAAGGTCAACAGAAAGTAAATGCCTAATCTTATCTACCATCCTTCAGCGGCCATCTTGACACTAAACAAATTTACTTATTTTGGACTAGCTGTTTTCTCAAAGGCTGTGATTCGAGTTCCTTCCCTTCCGCAGCCAGGGTTCCTGAGGTCACCAAAACCCCGCAAATTTTCGCTGCTGCAGGATATATTCAAGAGTTTGAGGGTGCCATTCTGCTGCCCTACCCTCTCGAAAGTCAAATAAACAGTACAAATCGATGGCGGGCCACGGATTGGCCTTTTCGAAGATTTTGAGATTTTCATGGAAGGTCCTTTAACAAAAGAAAAGTCAAAGAATGAAAAGAAGAAGATGCCGATGAATGACTTACGTGGTATTTCCGCATGTCCTTCGTCCCTTCCCCCCGCATGTTTCCCGCCTCTCCTTCTCCTCCCTTCCCTCTCTTTGGAAAATCTAGCCGAAACGAAAACAAACAACATAACCTTTCAATTTGAACTACAAGTTATTTCATGTTATTATCAGAGACTCCCCTCTCTCCGGCAAGCCCGAATTAGAGCGATCTTGAAAGCGCCATGCCGGACACTGCGCTGTTTGATTTCATGAGAAAGGCCAAGGATGCATCGGTAGGATATTGTAGTTGTAGTTTTTGACCCCTCACTTTAATTAACTATCAATGGGCCTATTTATTGTCCAGTTTGAATTCAACTACCTATTCTACCTAATATGCTGTTTACAGTTCTGGAAGTGTGTCGCCCTAGACAGAGATGTCTACTGACAAGTCAAGTTTCTTTCTCTGGTTAATGCTTCTGGCCTCACAGTGAGCAATGTTAATCAAGATAATATAAGTTGAGTGGATCAGATTTATCCGTTTTTTACCTTCCAAATAGGTTGGAATGAGCCGGTATGGCGATGGAGATTGAGAACTCTAACATACTCGTTGATGGCATTAAGATATTGGATTAAACACTGGCGTCTACTTTCATGCCTGTTACTTATCACTTTTTGTTCACTTACATGATAACTCCATTAAGAGATGTCTGCTACACCTCTTGAAGGACTGAGTGCACAGCACTCTTGTGTAGTAATTGGGCAACTGAACCTTTACCTCTGACAATTCTCCTTCCTGTACGGATTTGACCAATTGCCAAGACCCTGCATCTGACTTGGTACGCCTGCCATTCCTTGATGAGTTGCCAGGGTCGTTTGTTTAAAGTGCATTTCACACACCTTGTTCTCCCTGAAATACATTTTCGCTGTGCAATAGAAGAATATAATATGAATTATGGCACTAGCATGGTCAATGAAGTATGACCACAGTGAGGTCACACTGTTTTAGATTCGCCAAAGTGTTGAAATTTTTCCCTCATGGAACGTTTTAAGTGAGCTGTAGTCATACCCAAAGTTGTTGTACAGTACAATATGTTTTTTTATTTTTTATTTATGTAGTTTTCATAAATAATTGTAAGACATTTCTCAGTTAATTAATATACCAAGTTGACAAATTGTTTTCTTTTGATTTCAGACGCACCTCTGCGCACCTCTCGGATCAAATAAGAATATCCACATTATTATGGGTAATGAATCATGTGACCTCGATTCAGTTGTCTCTGCACTCTGCTTTGGGTTGTATCAAGACAGTCCAGACAAGATTGTTATACCTCTACTCAACATAGAAAATGACGAATTTCCTCTCCGTACTGAGGTGACCTATTTACTTCACGAGAACGGAGTTCCATCAAATCTGCTAGTTTTTCGGTAATCACCACTTTTGTAAAATCTCTCACGATGAATAGAACTTTTGGCCCATAATGGAGGAGGTCCAACCAGCGACATTCTTTTTATTAGCACGACGTTCTGAGCTAATTCTTCATTTTTATTTTCTTTTGGTAAAATTTGCTAAGTTAAAAGTTTAAAAAATTATGGCCCATGGGGGGATCGAACCCACGACCTTCGCGTTATTAGCACGACGCTCTAACCAACTGAGCTAATGGGCCGCTCTTCTCGACGAGGCCCTCACTTCGGTTGTACTTTGTCGTCTCGGGTCTCGGGCTTCTTGTCACGAGACAACATGACTGAATAAAAGATTCGTGTTTCCGCCCGGGATCGAACCGGGGACCTTGTGCGTGTGAAGCACACGTGATAACCACTACACTACGGAAACGGTGTTGAGTGGTCTCCGTCTCCGCAGGGACCAGATCGACTTGGCGGCGCTGCGCGATAGCGGGCGCCTGCGCCTCACGCTGGTCGACCACCACGCGCTGCCGGAGCGCGACCGCGCGCTGGCGGACAGCCTGGTGGCCGTCATCGACCACCGGCCCCTCGACGTGGAGGCGAGCAGGGCCTTCCCGCCCGGCATGGACCTGGATGTGCGCACCGTGGGCTCGTGCGCCTCCCTCGTCGCGGAGAGGATCCTGCGGCAGGCGCCGCACCTCCTGGACGCGCAGGTCGCCAACCTGATCAGAGGTGAGTCCTGGCTACTGACGCCTCAACCGGCCACTACCCCTTCCCACAACTTGATCAGAGGTGAGTCCTGGGCGCCCCACTGCTCCCCACCGCTCCCCGTCTCCTCTCCCTCAGTCGGGTCATGGTGAATGGTCTTCTTTCAGGCACCGTCTTGCTGGACACGGCCTGCTTCTCGCCGCAGGCGGACCGCACCACGCCCGTGGACGTGGCCGCCGTGGAGGCCTGCGAGAGCGTGAGCAACACGTAAGGCAGCGTCTTTGCCTTCACCCACTTCGGGAGAGAGGTAGCTCTCTGTGATTCGCCCAGCCCACTTTTTTTTTCCTTTTTTTTTGCCGTCCAGGGAAGACAGGGCCACCACGTTTGACCGGATCGTCTGCGCGCGCAAGGACGTCTCCTCCCTGTCGTCTTTCCAGATACTGCACAAGGACATGAAGGTGGTGCGCGGCGTGCCGTTGCCCGGGATGCCCCTGCTCGTGCATGTGAGCGCGATGTTTCACCTTCGAATCCCGTGGAAAACACATGGAATTCACAATAACGTCTGACGTTTTCCAGGACTTCCTGAAGCGCCCCGACGTCGGCTCGGCGTTGTCCGAGTTCTGCACGAAGCACGCCTCTGCGGCTGCCGTCGTCATCGGAATGAGTTTCTCGGAGTCGTCGGGGACGTCCTCGCTGCGCAGGGACCTCGCCGTCTACAGCCTCGGCGGAGCGGAGCAGCCCGCCGGCCAGGTAAGGAGTGACGCTCCTGGAGCTCGTCCTGGGGAGAGGACCCCGTCGTGACTGTGGCCGTATGTCGCAGCTGATCGAGGCGCTCCGGGCAGAGGAGGACCTCCAACTCTCACCGGCGCCGTGCTCGATACCCGGCGTCACCCTCTTTGACCAGCGCAACGCCAAGCTGTCCAGGAAGCAGATCCTGCCGGTGGTGCAGCGCGTCCTCTCCGCGGCGACCGCCAGGGCCTAGCGCCGTCGCCGATACCCCGCGCTCGCGCGGAGGGCCTCGCTCGAGCGGCGCCCGCTAGATGGCGCCACCGTGGCGCCGAGCCGCGCCGCCCGCCCCAATGTCGCACGCGTCGCGCTGCGTGCGAGCCGCGCTCCCGGGGCCTTACTGCGCTTCGGACGCGATCCGATCCGGACGAGACCAAGGTGCACTACGAGCCTGATGGCGCAGCGCCTCGCAGTGTCCCTACTGTACCAACGATGCACTGCCCACATGAATAAATGCTGGTGACCGTATTGATTCTCTCACCCTGACCTCGCGAGCCAAGTACACTTGCACGCTTCCGTGTTCACACCCGTGAATGAATGAGTAGGTCAGGTCAGTCTTGGGTGGATAGCTTTTCGCGCTTAATCAACTGGGGCGGCTGGGCGGTCGCTCGCCGACGTATCAACTGCCTTGATCCACAAAATACTATTTTGCCACATCCAAGGCGGAAGTGGAATATCTCTGCAGGCAGCCGTCGCTGCGTCCCTGGCCTCGCCTTGGCGGTGGCCATAATCATTGTTCACGAGGAAAGAAATCTGGCGGTTGTGCTGTTCTTCTCCGTTCTCTATCGGTACTGTACTCGATTGTCATATCATCCATAACCTGAAGGAACGCATGTTATAGGGATATTAATCATTAATCTCTATCAGCTCTACTGTGATGAAACCTTTCTCAGTGAACTGGAATGAAATGAGCACGATAATACAATCTAGAGTGTGCGACGTGGCTTCAGATTTATTCGCGGATTCTCGTGTGCCGGGTTTTTGTTCGATTTCAAGTCAGCAGCCGTATTGGTACCAGTGTGACGGTCGCCCGTGCCCACCCGCTCCAAGTTCCACGCTGAGTTCTCTGCTCGCAAAGTGGAATTCCATCCCGGCGTGGACCCAGGCTTAGACCCCCTCGATGCGCTCGCTCGGTGGTGGCAGATTGCACTGGGGCAATCAGCGCGCCCAGTGACGGCGGCGTGGCATAAGCCGGACACATTTACAATCTACCCCGGGCCCGCCGCAGACCCCTTTTCCACTAAACTATGTCCAAGAGGAGTAAAGTAGTTTAATAACGGCACCGTATCGAAGTGCGGCTGTGCCTGCACTGCACGGCGCCTGCTTACGGCCCGAGACTAGCCGAACCGCCGACGATCGAGCGAATCAGCCACCTGAAGTGAAGTGAATGCGGTGATGTGCAGGGTGTAGGCTACAGGTAGCTAGGGGATCGTACAGACGTCCGATTTTCTCAGATTTATTCGGCAAATTGCAGAAGCTCGGCGCCTGTGAAACTCGGGGTAGGCCACCACGCAGTGCACACATGCAACGCTGGTACGATGTTGCCTACCCCTCAGGCGCCAGGAGAGCTCCCATCGGCTGAAATGGCAGTTTCGTGACGGGTGACGGGCGTACTTTCTGGGTGATTCCTAGTTTCACTTCTAGGCTCACCCCCCGAGCTCTCTGCCTCGCGTCGTGGAGTCGAGGCGGTCAAGCCGTGTCGAGGGTGCCGAGTCTGCAGTTTGCAACCCGCGGCAAAGCTATGTGGATTCATTGAAGCGGCGAGAAGGTAATTCCCCTTTGAAAGGCGCGGAACCCTAGATTTGGAGCAGCGCGGTGGGGCGAGTGCCGCTGGTGCTGATGACGTCTTGTCTTTGCTCGTTGAGCACATTCGCTAATGTGTGCTGCTCCGTACTCCGAACGGCCCATACGTATGACCCTTGCGCGGTCAGCGCGGCCCGTCGCGGGCCCGTCTAACCTAACCTACCCGACGGGACCTCAGAGTGGCCGAGTGGCCAATCTCCCATGAGGCATTCAGCGCCCGCCACAG
>NW_026267261.1:127395-129574 GCF_000697945.3 Frankliniella occidentalis | reverse complement strand
GGGCGGGGCGAGGGGCCCCAGCGCTGGGGCTGGCCCACACGCCGGCACCGGAGCTGTCGGGGCCCGCCGCAGCCAACCGGGCCGCGGGGACCCCGAAAGGAGGAGAAAAATCAGTGTTCAATCGGCTTGAACCCTTGCCCACTGAATCGTCCTGATGGCGTTCTAAACGGCCACACGTGGAGCTGGCCGCTGGAGATAACGGCTTGAGGGCGTCCGGGCGCGCCGGCCTGCCTGGCTGGGCCGCCGCTCAGATATGATAAGGTTGAGTAAGGTCGTGGATTTTTCGTCGTTGCACTCGCATAAAAGCCGTGGGTTTGCAAATGAGTTGCGCAGGGGACAGAGGCCGGGCTGTCCGCGACCGGGTCCGACCGTCCGTCCGCGCACGTCACATGACCTGCCCTAACACCGGCCCGGACAAAGTCCGGGTACGTCGGCCACCTGGGCGAGGCCAACACGCCCCTGCCCTCGCCCGAGGGCGCCCCGAGGGCGGCAGCGGCCCGGGCGCCCCCTCGGCCCGGAGGCGCAGGGCCCCCGCCACCCTAGCAGCCCCACCGCCCCTGCGCCCCATCGGGGGTGGCGGTGCAGAGGCGTACTCGCTCACAGGCTCTGGCACTTACCGTCGCTTGTCTCAGAGGTCCATTTCATTCGAGGGTCCTGCTGGGTTGAACATCCGCGGTGGTTAGGGTAGGCTAGGGTACCAGGGTGGAGTACCCGAGAGGCTCAGCCTCCTGACCTGAGCCACAGTCGGCTCGCTCGGCGGCTCGGCGGGCTCGTCAGGGCGCGGGCGGGGTCGTATCCGATCCGCTCAAACGCAGTCTATGTTCACCACACACTCACTGTTCAAACTGTTCACTAGATTCACTCACTCACACACAATTTTGGGTCACAGAGAGACGGTAGCACTCAGGTCGGGAGACAAGCGTCCGCTCCGCGCGCCATCCAGAGCGAACTGTAGTGTTTACCTCCTACACGAGCCCGAAGTCGCGCCGAAGGCCGACGGAGGGAGCCGAAGCAGCGTCCCCGCTCTGCCCCGCACCCGCCCCGCACCCCGCGCCGCTTCGTCCCGCCCCACCGCCGAGGCCTCGCCTCCACCTACCTCAGGCCCCTGGCCCGCGGACGGCACGTGGAGGCTGAGGCGCGCGGTTTCTCCGCGACCCCGGCCGCGCCCCGGGGCGAGGGAGGGAGGGTGGTGGGGCAGGGCGGGGCCGAGAGCCGCGCGTGGAGCGGCCCCGGCCCCGGCCGCAGCGCCCCGCCCTGCCCCGCCCCGCCCCGCTCCCCGGGCCCTCGCCCCTCGCCCTTCCCCGCGCCTTCGCCGTCTCACTCGCACCCGCGCTCCCCGCGGCCCGAGCGCGGCGGAGCGACAAGGAGAGGAGACTCACCCGGGCGAAGCGCACTCAGTCGAAAGAGCAGCAGAGCGAGAGAGAGGGAGAGAAGGGGAGGAAGACGGAAAGAGAGAGAGAGAAAGAGGCAGGGGCTGAGAGAAGGGGGAACAGTGAAGGAGAATCACAATTTTCCAACAAATAACAGTGTGCCCGTGTTTTTGTCCTCCGTTGGCTTGATAACGCCCAACACAATTTAATCGGACTGAATTTTCACGTTGACGCTTTGCGAACGCCGCTAACCCGCCAACACCCTACCGCACCGCGCTGTAACTGTTGCCGGCCCCGGCGCGGACGCGGCGCGCTGCTTCTAGTGCTTCTGCCGCCCCGTGATGTAATGACCCCAGAGCCTCGGCCCATTCTTAATTCCTCTAATCCCCGGCGTGTGTGTCACGCTGCCGCTGCTGCCGCTGCTGCCGCTGCTGCCTACTGCCGGCCGGCAAGGGTCGGCGACACGTTGCCTCGACGCTCGGCCGACGCCGCAGCGCCGGGCCGGGCCGCGCCGGCGTCGGTCGAGTGACGACGTCGTTTTGACGCCGGTAGCGAGCGACGCCGCGCCAGCGGAGCAGCGCACGGCGGCCGACCGTGAGCCCGCCTCGGCACGGCATCGCGGCGGCGCCCTTGCCCTTCGCTAGCCGCTCGGAACGCCCCGGGAAACGCCTCGCCTCGGCGGAACGCCCCGTGTCTCGAGGAACACCGCGGGCCGGCGGCGTTCGTTGAGTGCGGCTGACCTGATATTTATTGCGCGCCCGTCCACGCACCGGCACAGGCCGTGATTGAGAATCGCGCGGACGGGGGGG
>NW_026267261.1:124145-125305 GCF_000697945.3 Frankliniella occidentalis | reverse complement strand
GCCCCGCGCGGCCCCATACCCACCGGTGCCGCAGCCCCGCCCCGCCGCGAGCCGCGAGCTTGGCCGCGCGTCTTATAGGCAGCCCAGCCTAGCAACAACCTCGCAGTCGTGCCGATGAGTGGTGGCGACAGGAAAGAGCGACGCAAGTCGCACGGCGTCGAACGCATGTTGCGGCACTTTCGGCGCCCTCCAGCGCGCTGACTCGGCACCTCGCGCTATTCGGGGCTCGCTCGACAGCCGATGCACACATGAAAAAAGATTTTTTTTTAGACGATCCCGTCGCCTATACCGGACGAATTCTGCAATTTTAGCGCTTAGCGTGCGCGGGAGGAGCGGCGCCGAGCGGCGCGGTAGTTGATCGTCCTAACTCCCCTCGCTGGCCAACAATCACTGGTGTGCGCTAGGCCCAGCTAGGCCACGCCCCATCCAGGTACAAACAATAAACACCCAACACTTCTCCAAGCAAGGTGGCCCTGGCCCAAGCCAGGGCGCAGGGACGTCTGGATGCCTGTCCTCGTACCCAGTAGCGCCACGCCGAGGCCGCCGAGGCCCCGACTCCACGACGAGCACCTCCAACTGCAACTCAGAGAAATGAAACGTCTGGTCTCTGTAAGGCTTGGACGCGAACCGTGCCTGACCTACTCGTAGGAGAGACGTACAATGCAAGACCAGGGCCCCGGGAGTGGTAGGCGCGGCGTGGCGGCGCGGGGCGGGGCGGGGCGGGGGCCGTTGAGGTAGGCTGGAATGCGTCCGTTACGCCCGTCTCTCACCCCAACACGGAATGTATATGGTTCCAACGTTTGTTCTTTTTACGGGCGCGTTCCAAAAGAGCACGCACGCACGCACGCATCGATCTCCCTTTAGGGTGTTTTGGATTGGAAGCGCTCGCATCTCCACCGACAGCGCAAATGTTTTACAAAGGCCCCCCCGCCCCTCCCGCCTCCTCTCCTCGCAAACGTGTGGTTGGTAGCGCAACGGTACCCGCGCGCGGAGTACGGTTTGAAGTCACCTTCCGGTGGGTCTAGCCTCGCGAGCCGAGCGGCCCCGCTTGTTGCTGCCTCGTGGCACCCGCGCCACAGGGATGGGGTTCACTGAACTGCCAGGGGGAAAAGTAGTAGTCACCCCCTTGTTTGGCTTTTAGTTTCCTCTGCCTCCCCCTC
>NW_026267261.1:114472-118685 GCF_000697945.3 Frankliniella occidentalis | reverse complement strand
TGTCTATGTCTATTTGTTTACGCGGCTTCAGCAGCAGCCCGTTCAAAGTAGACAGGGACTGCATATGTAGTGCGCATGACGAGGTCCATTGCACTTGCATAGAAAAGCGCATCATACATACAATGACCGGAAAGTGTACAAAACTCTAGTCTATTTCCCTGCCGAGTACGCCTTCCCAGAGTGTGCGGCCGAACTAGAGTGCACAGTGAACACACAGCGTAACCCGGCCTGCTTCCCCAACAGGTCCCCGCCGATGACACCCAGCCCAGCCCAGCCCACGCCGCCGAGGGGTGATTGTGTAACTTATTCCAGCGCATGGCGAGGCTTGGCCAAAAGTTGGGGTTACGTTGCGACTGCATGGGGGACGCTCCGCCAGCCCCGCTCGTCGCGGCGAATAAACGGAGTCGGATTCAATTTCTCTGCGCCCTGTTCTCGTCTCGTTGCCGGCGGCTGCGTCCGGGTGCCCGGCTGTTGGTTGGTACCGCGCGGCGCACCGTTGGCACACCTGCCCCCCCCCCTCCCCCCACAGCACTCGGCTCTAGCTTCGACGCGCAGATGTCAAAATGTTGCGCCGAGATAACCATCTAACCAGACGGAGGGGAGGTGGCGGCTTTCGAACTACCGAACGACGTCCAACCTTGTTGCTCGATCGAGAGAATCGGGTGGAATCGGGGCGGCGGCGGCGCGGGAATTGGCTGCATTCTGTCAGAATGCCGTTGAGGGGCTGCCCCCTGGCTGCCTCCTGGCGGCCTGAATGCCGACACACCCACTTGTGAGCGCGTAGAGCATTGTGTGCAAAACCATTAAACCGTCTGGCTGGCAGGCGAACCCTCTGTCCTGCTCCCCGCCTCGTCAGCCTCCCTCCCCCTCCCTCCCGAATTTCCCGCTTTCGTCTGGCCGCCGCAGATGTCGCAGACTACGCACTCGCACCCTAGGGTAGGCCAGGCCGGCCAGGTCGTTCACCCCGTCAGCCTACCCGACCCTAGGCTGTCTCCCCTCCTCCCTCCCTCCCCCATTCCATTAGTGCACTCCCCCTCCTATTTTTTTTCGCTCCCCTCCCCACCCTCCCCTGTCTGGCGGTCGTCTAGCCCGGGTCTAGCCTAGGTTCGTTGTGTGGCCGTCTGGGTTCAGGTAGAGAGCCCTGCCCGCCGTCTGCATCGCAGGCCAGACGAACCCAGTCCAGCTGTTGTTCCCGACCTACCACACAGCCGAACCCTTGGGCCAGACCAGACTAATAACCCGCCGGGCCCTCGTCCTGCGCCGGGCTGCGTTGCCACGCCGGCCCCCGGCCCCCCCAGCCCAAGAAGGAGGCAATGACCTACGGGGCAAGCTTTTATCAGTTTTGGAGGGACTGGTCCCACGACCAGACGGCCGTATAGGGTGTTCCAATGGGGACTGAACTGGCGTGCGTGGAGGAAGCGGGCTCAGCCCGGGTGCAGGCTGTCGCGGCGGATAGACGACAGGCTAGGGGGCTCTTCGTTATGCCGAGTTGTGCCGACCGACGGAGGTGTTCGGATGTTCCGGGGAGGCTGTAACTTATGTCACATCTGTGCAGGACAGCCTCCTAGCCCTCTGAGCAGCGGAAACGCGTCTGCTGTGGCGACAGGCTGCTGGATGCATTTCGCGCGCAGAGGAGCTGGTCGCCTAAAAAGTAAATAAATCTACAGCATTAACGTCAGTTTCAAACTGTTCATTAGAATAACGGTGGAACAGTGTTAAATTGTGTGCTCTATCCTACGGCGTACGGTGTGGAAGTTCAGTCCGTCACTGTTAAAATTCATTGTAGACCGGGGGGTATACCACTGTTATTCCAATTGACAGTTTAACACGAGGGGGCAATAACTCCGGGAATCATGTGTACATCTGCCTGGGAATCATCAGGATAAAAGTTAATCGAAATCAACAGAAATCGTATAAACTAAGTGGGAAACCAATGAAACTGATACAAATTAGTCGAAACAAGCGTTTTCTACCACTAGAAAACCTAAGGAATGAATATAAGTGGACGGGAATCACAGGGAATCACTGGGAATCAAGTATTTCGGGAATCATGTGTACACACCAAAAGGGAGTTATTGCCCCCTCGGTTTAACACTACTGCTGTAAATGCTGTAGAATGAATACCACGGCGCAGCCCCGGCTTTGATCATGCAGGTGTGACGGTGTACAGGACGTGAGCGCCTCTCAGAGTGAATTTATGAAAGGGTCTCTGCCGTACTATGGGGATGGTATGGGCAAAGGTGTCTAGAATCTATACGCCAAAAGATGTCTCAAAGGTAACCCCAAATGTTGCTCGGGATCCTGTAGCAAACGCCTTTTGGCGTATACATTTAAGACACCCCAACTTACAGAGTAGGCATCCCGCCCACACGCGGTGCAGGCAGGCTAACTCCAGGGGGCCCAGCAGCCAGTAACACGTTGACATTAAAGAAGGGAAAATGTCGTGCTGGGTGTTTCAGAGCACACGCCAGTGCGGGCGGGTTTGTCTACTGAAAGGGTTTATGACGACTGCTTGGTCATAGCGAACTAGAGCCACCAATTACTTGGCAAATTAATACTTTGTTTTTTAGACGGCCCCCTATTTTTTATTGTTATATTGAATCGTTTGAATTCAAGTATGCTGGTGCTCATGCTTGGTTTCAAGAAAAAAGTCTTCGAAAGAGGTCTCGCATTCACAAAAATGAAAGCGGAAACTTAGCCCCACCCCCCAAAATAAAATAACCCATCCTGAGTTCGAGTATCACCTTGTTTAGGAGTGTAGATGTAGGGGCAGTTGGGCAGTAAAACCCATGAAAAATTAGACAGACGTGTATACTTTCCGCAAAACGGTGAAACCGGAATCCATATGTACATTTTCGGTGTGATTGCGAGTTGTCGCTGAGCTCCGGCCGCGGCTCCAAAATGCTCTGGGCGCTCAAGTGCTCTATGCATTATTCAAACATCCCTCCTTTATTCACAGTCGGGCTTAAGGCAATTATCGGCAGCGTTGAGCGGGGGAACGCAGTGAACACCGCCCGCCCGTCTGGGGGCGAGGACCAATGCAGCCAGTCCGTGAGTGACTCCATGTTTTGACGTGAAAATGAAATTTATCTCAGCACTTAACTTCACGTTATTTGTTGAGAATGCGGTGATATTATTTTGTTTAAGCGGTCTGCTTCCGCCTTTTCTGCAATCGATTGACAATTACAAGAATTGGCGACCCGGGTTGATTTGAAAATCCCTCCAAATTTGGCGCGTCGGAATACAAAAGACGCCTGTAGGAGACGAGGGATCGCACCCAGTGGCCAGGGCAGGGCGAGGGTGCCGGCGTGTACCCTGCCCACCACCACTGGAACGGCCACAGCCAGCTGCCTCAGCGCGCGGGGGGAGCAAAACAATTTTTCGCCAACGAACATATTGCAGTCACTCTGGGGAAACATTCGGGATGCCTTTAAAAAATTGTTATATCTTCTCAGTCTGCTCGTACTTTTCATTCGATAATGTCCATCCTTTTCACTAATTATGTCGTGCAGGCTTGGCACCGGGTGTCTCGGCGAAGGATCGCGACTGATAACAACACGCCCAGTACAGATAACGGATACATCGAGATACATACTACAAAGTATGTGCACCGCAACAAAATGAAAGTTAATTGGTAAAATTCACGGTTACTGACACAAGTTCGAAAAAAAGCGATGGTCTCCTTAAGCCTACACGTTTTATATATTTTCTTTTCTTTCAACGGTCGCGGGTCGCGGGGGTGGTAATCGCTGTGTGCCCATTTGGAGCAAATGCGTATAGCAGCCCAGATGACTGGTTGCCTCTACGTACGGGGCCATAAGGTGCCATGGATGGATCCGTATCCGTATGAATTCGCACGTATGCATACCTGCAAGTTTACGCATTCGCCCAAAAGGGACACAGCGACCACCCAGTAAAAGTGTGATTGAGATTGGTTTGCGTACGCAGTAGAATTTTGTGTAATAGCACGGCGTAGGTTGTCCGTCCCACAAAATGCGGAAGCTGTCGATGTTTGTCACCGACAGTGTCCCCCCGTCGGAGAAAGAAACTGAAAGATAACACGCAACCGAAGAGTCGGGGAATTCGACAGAAGTGTTTTTGAGCCTTCCTTAACCATGCCCTTTTTGCGCACGGCCGATGCCACTCGCAATCCGCTTTGTCGCACTCACATGTAGATGGGGTGAGAGAGAGAGAGAGAGAGAGAGAGAGAGAG
>NW_026267261.1:111513-114422 GCF_000697945.3 Frankliniella occidentalis | reverse complement strand
ACCTCTGGTGCACCTTCCTGCCCCCCTAGCCCAACCCTCTGCCTCGCTGCCTCCCCTCCCCCTGTCAGCCGTGTGCTCGTACTTCGGCACTCTTCCGGAAACAAACGATCTAGGTTCTACCCTCTCTCCCTCGTTCGTTGCCACCGACAAAACCGACAACTGCCGGTGACGGTCGTGTAAGTTGCGCGGGTCTGAGGCGGCCGCGCGTCTGTCTGTCTGTCTTTCTGTCTGTCTGTCTGTCTGTCTGTCTGTCTGTCTGTCTGTCTGTCTGTCTGTCTGTCCCCCCGCATTGTGTCCGTTGCATTAGTGGTTACTTCAGCTGGGGTGTTGATGCGATTACTCACAGCTCGTCAGGGATCGGATTCGGGAGTGAAAATAAAAAGGGGAATGACTGCATTTCATTAAAGCCGTTGTGGAAACAGCGGCAGCGCACTATGTGTGTCAGTGTGGAGAGTCCTAAGGAATTGGAAAGACGGAGCAGGCCGAAATGTGACGAGAGACTGCGCCGTGGCTGTGCCTCAGCCTCACTAGTATCCTCACTATTCCCACGTTGACTATTTCTGTGTCCGTCTGCGGCTCAAAGATTTGACGTGCCAAGTCAACGACCCAGGCGGGAGCTTCAGCCCAGAGTAATGAACCCTTTGCTCTCAGCTGCTGTTTCGCCATCGGAAGGCGCGGTAACTGTTTTCTTCTTTTTTGCGAAAGTATATCTCAGGCACACGAATAGCAAAGGCTGAAATTCACACCCAAGACAACTAACGCAGCTTTGCTGCAAAAAAGGGATAGAAGGCCGTTTCATATAGTCCCGTTCGCATGGTCCGCACGTCCCACCTAACAAGGGAACCTTTTCAGGTGTAAATTTCCGATTTCGTTGGTACTCGGAAAATTTAAAGGTTATCATAATAGAAGTCGGATGGCACTTGAAATTTTTCCTAAACTTAACATTTACCAGGGGTTTACTTAAGCCTGCCACTGTTTTTTGCTCCAAATATCCCTCTACCGCTTTAACGGTTCAAAATAGAGCAAAACGGACAAAATTTTGGCCCAAAGGGCGCTACTTTGACGAGTTACCCCTTAGAACAGTGCTCTACATTTTTCAAAAAATATTTTTTTCTAACACCTTACTCCTACCTTTTATAGGGGAAAACTGAATGTCAGGTTTAGGAAAAGTTTCAAGTGCCATCCGATTTCTACATAAATAACCTTCAAATTTTCCAAGTTTCAACGAAATCGGAGATTTACACCTGAAAAGGTTCCCTTGTAAGTTGTCGGTGATTCAAGTTCATGTGAACTGACGTCTTAAACCTTATTGAAGTCGAAGTTGAAGCTGTGCACTGTTGGAGCGGATGCGTGTACTGGCCCGCATGCGCAGAGGTGCGGACGGGTTGCCTATCCGCAAGGGGCCATACGGCGGCGAAGAAACGATAGGCATACCTGTTGGCACAAAACAGTACGTTGAGAAAATGTCGTACACTGACGTGCACTTTCAAGTGCTCAACACCATGTTGCTGCCTTTTAAGTGTGTAACTGGATATTTGAATACTATGAAGTGCATTACAGTAAAGTCAACATTTGAAAGTGTGCAACATAGTGTTGAGCACTTGCATGTGCGTGCACGCCAGTTGAACACTTTATTTCTACGTGTGTTCAATTCAGTTTTCTGTATTACTCGAAACATACAGAAATAAAACATTCAGAGTTGTATTAAATTCTACGAGAAAAATGTGTCCATGTGTATTTCCCATAACGGCGCTGGCTGTTTGAACTACTTTTTGGTCGGACTCCTGCCTTTTCACACTTCTTGCTGATGAGGAGACCCAAGCCCAGGCCGTCGACGCGGGCCGGGCCTCGCCTCGCGCCTATATACTGTCGACTTCGCACTTTTTGGACGTTTTCCCTCTGATAATCATTTTTTTGTGGTCAAACGGCAAACAGTTTCTGTTGCGCCCACCGCTTTATCTATAACAGTATTCTCACAGGGTTCGCATAAGCGCTGGCCGTAGGCCGAGCTGCTGTGTCCACGGTGGCAGAGGTCAAGGAGTCAGGGAGGACCGTCCGCTCAGGCCATGGATGTGGATTTCCGCGAAGCATGAGGGCGCGTGTGCGCCAGCTTCGCCACCCCATGCCTCTCTCTCTCTCTCTCTCTCTCTCTCTCTCTCTCTCTCTCTCTCTCTCTCTCTTCCGCCCTTGGGCCGTGCATGGGAGCGAAAGAGACGGTGAGGTTGGTCGAAGTGGGATCCCGGATCATCGAGAAGACGTGGACACTCCCGACTCCCGACGAGGACCCTATACTCAGACTTACGACACTGAAAACAGAAGGTCACGCGAAGCTTTCCTGAAGCAGGCTTCGGGAGGCGCACGGAAAAACAGTTTGGACCTGAGCTGACCATCAGGGAAGACCGGGCCATCGTGGAAACTGGCGTGTCCGCAAGGACGGCAGCTCAGAGCTTCCGTCGCCGGTGAACGGTGAACCGGACGTGGAGGACGAGAGGACAGGCGGGCCATGGACGCGGGCAGATTGCGGGACAGCAGGGGCCAGCCGACACGTGTGGTATTGGGCGGCGAGAGAACTGGTCGCGAGGTGCGCAAATCCGGCGCGCCTGTCGGGTCGGGTTTATGTATGTATTTTTTGTTCTAGTGATGCTCTGTGGATAGGACAGAGCTCGGGCGGGCGGTGCCAGGATGGCGGTGCTGGGCGATGACCCTCTGTGCCCCTGCGGTGCCCGCTCTATGCCCGCACGTGGAATCGGACCGAAACCTCGCGCCGCGCCTCCCTCACCTCTGTGGCGGGGCGGGAGGGGGGCCAACGGACGCCGAGCAACAAAAATGGAGGAGCGAGAGGCTAGGAGAGAGACACAGAGAGAGAGAGAGAGAGAGAGAGAGAGAGAGAGAGAGAGAGAGAGAGAGAG
>NW_026267261.1:103452-104798 GCF_000697945.3 Frankliniella occidentalis | reverse complement strand
AGAGAGAGAGAGAGAGAGAGAGAGAGAGAGAGAGAGAGAGAGAGAGAGAGAGACAAGAGAGGGGGGGGGGAGCAGTAATCTCATCTCATAGCGACCCCATTGACACCCGCGCCCTGTCTATCAGCACCAGAGGAATATTTGCGACTCGGCCTGGACGTCGAAGGAAAGCTGGGAGAGGGGGCCACTTACTTCCTGGCCAGCACAATATCCGCGTCGGTCCATCGGAATCGGAGTCCCCGCGATAGCTGCATGATCCATTGCTGTTGTTGTTGGGCACTTTATTATCGCGGGATCGTGTCTCTCTCTCTCTCTCTCTCTCTCTCTCTCTCTCTCTCTCTCTCGCTCTCTCTCTCTCTCTCGCTCTCTCTCTCTCGCTCTCCGGCTGTGCCCTCGAGTGCAAGAGAGTGGGCGACAGGTGGCGTAGGACGCGACGAAGAGGGCTGAGTCGAGGCCAGGCCACTACTGTTATCTATATTTGCATACGAACGAACTGTGAGGCGATGGCGATAGGATGACGGCAGAGGGGTCGATGTGCCAATTTTTTTCTGTGCTCTAGGCCGCGTATTTGCGATTTTTTTATTTTTTTCTGCGAAGAGCCTTGATAGGACGACGGCGAGGCCAGCGGCTGGGCTTTCTTTGCTCACAAGCACACTGAAGCGCAGGCAGATGTCTTTTATCCTAAAAATTTGAAATCCTAGCAGGTCTGATTTAAGAAAAAAGTAATTTGTTATTTGAATGCGCGCGTGTTCGCGATGTGCCAACGCCAGAACGTACGTACATTTTGTTTTCTTCACTTTTTGGATGCCCACTCACCAGAAGAGCGCTTCTACGAAACTCATCGGAACCAGCGAGGAAATGCGATTTCAGCACTTTAGCCTGCAAGATTAGTCGGGGCGGCTGCTGCAACCCTATTTGCAGCCAGCCTCCCTCCCCCGCCCCGCGTCTGCTGACGTCCGTGCCGCCGGGGCCGGGTGCGGCGCGGCGTGGCGCTGCCTACCTGTCGCTGGAGCCGCGCCGCGTCCACCCCCCTCCTGGCCGCTCTGAGCCCCTCTCCTCCGGGGGGCTGCTCTCCGACGTGGCCCCGGCTGACCTATATTCTGTGCACAAGCACGTTCCCCCACCCCCGCCATCGGACGGTGGCCGACGTCGCATCAAAAACATCTTCTCGGAAAGCAATATTCATTATTATAGCAGGCAACAACTATGGCATTCCAGTAGTCTTGGAAATGTATAACACGATTGAAAATGACCCCAAACATCACCAACCATCTAGGTGATGGTTAGGTAGGTATCTTCCAAGGGCTGTCTTCCGTGTCCTGGCCTGGCCCCGTTCAATCAATGCACCC
>NW_026267261.1:88579-94878 GCF_000697945.3 Frankliniella occidentalis | reverse complement strand
TGCTTAATTTTACTTCGGTTTTAGGTACATGAAGAGTGGGAGTGCAAAAAGAAACAGACTTAAGATACTGTCATAATATCAAACTTCATGGGGGGGGGGGGGATGAGAATAACTTGAGGGATGCGGTTGTTCATGAGGTAGTTACCGTCCAGGAAGCGGACAAACTAAAGCGAGGCGGGGTCACCTTCAGTCCTACTTCACATTGCGCCTCTCTTCTGCCTGACCATCTAACTCAACCCGCCCCCACCACCAACTCAACTCTCCTCCCCTCCGCACCTCTAACCTTTACAGGGGGTGTATTCTCTGGCGCCAGCTCGACCCCGGGCCCCCGGCCTCCCGGGCCCCCGGCCCCCCGACCAACACCCCAACTTTCGACCACCCCTACCACCCCAACCACAAGCCGCGTACCCTCCTGCGTAGCCATAGACCCCTTCCCCTTTCGCTCTTCCGCCAAGCCCCGTGCCCCCCCACCCCTCCGCCCCCCGAACTAACACGACACTCATCTTTCTCGATCAACTCTTCCACACCCCGCAGTGCTCTTCCGTGATTGTTTCGGAGGACAAGGCCAAAGGCCAAAAACGTCCAATTCAATCTCCGTTAGCCAATTAGCCGTTCACTTGTTCGTTAGTGATTTCATGGTCCGGAAGGTCAAGAGGTCAGTCGCGTTCCACTCTTTTGTCAGAAATTATTCATGCGCGTGTTCTGTAGCAAAAGAGCAAATGGATATTTTGTCGCCAACCAAATTCTTTACATTTTCTACTACCAAGCCGACGATAAAAACGAGGTTTCCGAAGGGCAGAGCAGTATCTGCATGGTTGACTTTGTACAGCAGAATTGCCAGAAGGGTAACGATGGTTCGCGTTTCCTACATCACCGTGCTGACGACCGGGGGGGGGGGGGGGGGGGGGGGGGGGGCTTTCGGGCCCATGGCATTGCCCTACGAGAACGTCCTTGTGAAGGTTGTTGCCTGAGCGTGGGGGTAGGTAGAAGGAGGGGGTAGCAAGGACGTAGGCCGCGTTTCCCCGGGCCAGGAGGAGGGGGAGGGGAAGAGGAAGTGCCTCGAGTGGGGGCTCTCCCCGCGAGGGCCGGCCAATGGGCGCCCCCCCCTGGAACAGGCTGCTGGCGTAAAAAGGGGGTAGGGGGTAGAGCGATTGGTCAAGGTCGGCCAGACCAGGGTTCATCCGGGTTCAGCCCGGTCGTGTCCTCCGCACGTGGCATCCGCATTGGGGTACAAGAAGCAGTATTGAGGGGAGAGGGGGGAAGGGGTAGAATTTGGCGAATAGAGGGAGAGAGAGAGAGAGAGAGAGCGGCCAAGGTCGGCCGCAGACCTGGGTTCATCCGGGTTCAGGCGCCTCGGTCATGTCCTCTGCTCTGGAGGCACGTGGCTGTTTAGGGCTGTCGGAGAGCTGGGCTGGGACGTCTACAGTCATAACGACGGTTCAACAGTAAGTAGCGTTTCTGGTGACGTTAACGAGTTAATTTTGTTTTGGGGTAATATGAACTCGTTTATCGCGGACCAGTGACATGTGATCTCATCACGTCAAAAATGGATGGATGGCTGCCCATAATCCACTGCTACTGCTAAGGCAAAAGTTTCATTCTGATCGATTATGATTATTTGCATGTATGTTCGCTCGTCAGCTTTAAATTGAGCTAGCGATTTGTGCCATTTAAAGACAAATTGGGTTCGGTGATGAACACGTAGCTCGAACATTGAGCAAACACAACAGGGCGCATGTTAATATAGCATATATACAGGGTGGCCGCTCTGCCGCGTTGTTTTGAAAAGGTAGACTAGCCCGCTCGCAGACGGAGAGGGGAGGTGAGAGGGGACGGGAGAGGTGGGTGCGGGCGGGCTAGTCTACCTGTTTAAAACAACGGGGCAGAGCGGCCACCCTGTATTAGCATATAATTTGACTGTTTTGGCTATCTTACTGGTAATGTGGTGACTCATAACAGTTGATCCTCGAACCAAATTTCGGCCGTTTTGCTGTATATCGCACAGTAGGTGCTACGTATCAGTGCACTGGAAATGCAAGTGTGTGAATGTCGCTCACCTGCATTTCCAGTGTGTGTTTTTGCGACGAGAATATTCCGGAAATGCTCCCGCTCCCGGTACAGCGGCTCGGGCTGTAAACTGTTCTACGCAAAAATATAAAACTTGTTTACTAAAAGAAATTTTCGATTCGAGTGCCTCTTAAGGTTTTTCAGATGGAGTTATGGGGGAAAGTCCCAAAATTGAATTTTTCCATTTAAAGCTTTCGATTGCATTTTTTTTTGAAAATTTTTTTTTGGAATGCGATCCACGCCACCGGTGATGTGCCACACTTTAAATTAAGGTCCATAGCTTTAGGACGGCGTTTTTACTGTAATTGGCGGTAAGTCAGCTAACTTGACACCACTTAACTGTGGACCGTCGGGGACGAATTTAACGAGTGGCACATCTAGATCGATGCGTTTTTTTTGTTTTTTTTTTGTCGTAGATTGCATTTCTGCACGAACTTTAAAAAAAAAGTCGACCTCTACCATAACTTGGTTAACGTTACAAAAATTTTAAAAAATCAATTTGAACCCTATCGCGTGGAAGCTCGTTTGAAATCTTTTTTCACGAGGAAACTGAAAATGTCATCCTCTTTCCAAAGTTATCCATCTGATAGGAAATAGCGGGAACGTGTGCGTGCCATGCACACTGTATGTAGCGTGTGCAAGCGACTGTATATACAGTGTGCAATGCACAGTGTTGACTTTTCAGTGAAACTCATCATTTCTTGCAACCTTTTTCGCAAATTACTCGTGAACTTCTCTCCATTACGCGCCAATGCCAATACTCACTACTGCTCTGTTCGGTTTGCGTTAAATGAAGATTCTCATATTGCTATTTCCAATTACACGGTAAATATGTATATTGGTATGTTTTTTACGAACGTTCGTGCTGCGTATCGCTCTGGACAAATTTGAGCGCAAAAATGCCCAATTCGTACAGATAAATCATCAAAATCAATGCAGAAACGTGTGCAACGAAATTTATTGCTTCAATTTGTAAAAGGAACACAAATCCACTGCAGAAGTGCCTTAGAATATCCCCCCCCCCCCTTACCCCGTGTGCAGTGTGCGTGAGCGTTAGCTGCGCTGAGCGTGGAAACGACCTAGTATCAAGTGGGTACACCAGTACAGAA
This sequence comes from Frankliniella occidentalis, assembly GCF_000697945.3. NCBI lineage: Eukaryota > Metazoa > Arthropoda > Insecta > Thysanoptera > Thripidae > Frankliniella > Frankliniella occidentalis. Next base: position 91,702 of record NW_026267261.1, on the reverse strand, counting down.
GTAAGCGAAACAAAAAAGTGGCGTTGCGGCGGTGGATGCATAGGTATAACAAATCATAATGTAACCTTGTCAACCTTGTAAACGTTTTATTAGGTGTGAGACGTCTCCCCAGATTTCGAGCTGCAACAGATATAGCTGACATGACCGAGGCCATCTCCCCTCGCCTGTCGTCCTAACTCAACCTGCCACACAAAGGGTCGGGACTAAAACGAAGCGTTATGAAATGTAGCCACAATGGGCCTGCTTACGTTCACTTCCAAAATTAGAGTATTATGGTTTCCTGTGCGGTGTTACGCGTGAGGCAGAATGTTATTCTGCACGGACTTTCCAAACCCAAGCTTATTATCAATCTGCTTTCCGTCAAACTGATGTCAACTTGGGCTGACTTGGGATTCACTTTGGTCGTCAAATTTTTATCAGTTTTTTTACGTTTAATAACTAGGATGTGAAGTTAGTGGGTACACTACTTTATTCCCTTCACAAGTCGTTTCAACCTGTTTTTCCTACTGGTGCTTTCTACACATGATATCATTTCAATATACTGTGGTTTTAATTTGTTTTAGTAGTTAAAATCCCTCATTCGCAGGTTGTGTTGAGCCAATACGTTGACTTTTTCTGCAAATTTCTTTTTGCTTTTTTGCGATGTTTGCTTCCGTTCGGCCATTAACACTGACGACAATCCTGTAGTACAAAACAAGCTGTGCTGCAAAGTTGGGTAGAATTGGCCAGCATGTTGCAGAGTGATCAGTGATCAGCAAACTTTTAACGAGCGAGAAATCATTGTGCTTGTGCGAAAGGAAAGAGGGAGGGAGGGAGGGAGGGAGCGCTGGGTTGCAAGAGAGTAAGAGAAAGGGGATAGCCGGAGGCCTATTTGTTCCCGACATGCATCGAAACCAAACTTGGCCACACGGAATCCGTGGATTTGCGGTTCGTTCGATTACTACAGAATAAATAAAAATGTTGTTGGTATGATTGGTATGATGATGAATGCTGTTGCTCCTCGCTTTACTTCTTTGTATGTCTGTCTGCCCGCCTTGCGCGTAGTGGGAAAAGTACAAAGTCAATGTATCAGGTTTTTTGATAATCCATATTTGCGAGAAGAAAAAGAAAAATATTCTCTCGTGCACTCTCTTGTAGGCATGTCTTACCTTACCTCTCACATCCCACGATCAGTTGGGCTGGAAAATGTGCGGAAGTAGTAGGTCACCTCTTAAAATCTTCGGCTGCTTTTTTTCTCCAGAAAATTTTGCTATTTTGAGTATTTTTGTGTATTTCGCTTTACCGAGTCGTTCGTGCACACACGTTAAGCGGAGAATTCTCCTTAGTTAAAGTGCTCTGCTGGTTCACTGTATAGTTAACCGGACGATGAAATTCGTCGTTTCTTTTTCAAATGAACGGGGTATTTTTTTCTCGTGGTCCACGAAAGCTCAGAAGCACAATTTTCCTGCACGATAAATTGTAAGGCAGTGAATTTGCCCTCATAAATATCTCGTTTTGTCGCCTTCCCTCCGTGTCTAATTTCCACGTGGGCTTGTTCCCTGCATATGACTGTACACACAAATGAAGCATTTACTGGTTCCTGTGCTCTGTGTGCGTGCATTTTTAATACGCCAGTATGAACATAGAGTGAACAATTTGGGGTGTTAAAACATGCGTTAGCGTAAGACGCACATGCAGTAAGCTTAGTAAGTTGTGAATAGAATAGTTTAGATTTAAGCGTGTAGAACTGTTTCTCCTCGCTTCCATCTGATGTGCGCCTTTCCTCGTCCGGACGCTGCGCAACTCTAGCCGCTATACCCCTTTCTCATCCGGCCCGCGCACTTTCCTGGTTCAAGCTCCTACCCCTCCACTTGCCCAATGACCGCTCCCAAGGACGCCCAAGGCCACCCTGGGCTTGGAATAGCGGCGCCGCCCCGAGCCCGCACCCCTGCCCCTCCCCGCCGTGCCCGGCCAGAGTTCTGCGAGCAGCAGTCGCGGAAATAGCACTGCTGCTGGAACTCGAGCCGTGCATAACACTCCATGAATGTCTCGATGTTTACAGTTGAAGCGATTACCGCATATTGTTTTAATTTGGAGTGATTCCCGTCCATGCTTGAGAAACATTACAGGTCGGGTCATAGGTCTCCACTGTGAAATTCTGTAGGAAACTGGGTGTTTGAAACGAGGGTTAAGGGGCTTTCATTCGCCTGGGTTCTAAAACTGCTCACCACAATTTTCTAGGATCTTGTTTTTCTTCACCAACACGAAGCACTTAAGGACGCCAAGGCCAAACGTGATCGTAAGAAGGCGTTTTGCGACGGAGAGAAGCAGGGGAATTGTGGGTGGGGACTGCAGGGTGAACACCACGAAGTTGACGTTAGCAAAGGAGGGGCGTCGCAAAAGCGTTAGCATCGGAACATACAATAATCCAATGATTGACAATCTACACTGAAAATTGCTTGCAAAGAATAATCTAGTATTGCAGACGATTTTCTTTGCATCTGAAAAGGAACCCGGTGATGTGCCACACATGATTACTTACAGCAGAGTTCATGTGGTGTACATTCGCAATTTTCATTAAAATGATGTAAAGTTGCCTAAATGTGTGCTCCGGAGCGCATGAACTGGACAGTGAAACATCATGTGTGACACATTGCCGGGTTTACTATCACTAGAGGATTACGTTTCTAGAAGGTTTTGTCAAAAAATATGCAGTGAAGGCCCGCATGATGCAAATTTCGATTTTAAGACTTTTTTCCCATAAGAATTACATGTAAATTTAGACGTCAGATGCGGCACGGGAAAGGCTTGTGCCACAGCCGCGGGATTTTTTTTCCTGGGTTCTAGACCACAAAAGGAAAGGAAAAATCCGTGATGCAAGTTGGAAAATCGGAAAACGGATTTTAAGCCGCACCCTACGGCAGGCTCGTTCTCTTAATTGGTACCCGAGAAGCACCTCTGAGAGCGAGAAATCTGACTCTGACTCAATTTGAGTCATAATTTGCGGTCCTCACACTATGAGAGTGAGGTTCCTTATGTAAGAGACCATTTCAGTCGCGGTGACAAGAAGAATTAAAGAATAACCGAACCAGGAAACAGGACCTGTTTTTCCTACTGGTGCTTTCTACACATGATATCATTTCA
>NW_026267261.1:81643-88529 GCF_000697945.3 Frankliniella occidentalis | reverse complement strand
CCCCCCCCCTTCCCTCACCGCCCCTTCCACGCCCGACCTGGTAATGGTGCCCGGCGTCGTCGTGCTCGTCGAGTGCGCCACCGTGTCCTCCAAACTTCGTTGCCACGCGATTGCCTGGGCAGCAATTTGAACTTAGCAAGCCTCTCAGCAGCACTGGCCGGTGTGCGCGACACTCACTACAAGCAGCAGCACTTGTTGTCGACCGTCTCGAAGACGTCAGCCACATCCCCATTACTTGCTTGAGGACTTTTAGGGGGCAACAAGTTTTCTAATTATCTTATAACAATAGTCTGCAGCCGACTCCGCGAAGGACGCGGATGCTTTAGTCCAGGCACAGCTTCAATTTCGATCCATAAAACTGTGACAGAGATGAGAGCAGCGTTTGCACAGATATGATATGTGGCCGTGTTACAGGGAGGTAGGAGAGGGGGTCCGTTTCAAGGCATATGGAGCAAAAGTGCAGGCCTGAGGTGCAGGGCTAGACAGCAGCGGCAACAGTTTGCCCCTCTCTGTGGCCCGGGCCCGGGCCAGGGGTAGGTTTGTGGTAGGGGTGAAGGGGGCGCAGCCGGAGCGCGTGTATCGGCTGGGGCCGGCGGCGGGGCTCAGCTCGGCTCGTCTCCCTGCAACCCAGACTGGCTGGCCGAAGGGCCCGCTTCACGGGACGCTCGCGGTAGGTAGGTCACGGCTCGGAGCAGGGGGTGGGGGTGGGGGCCGGAGATGCAACCAGATCCACCCTCTCTCTCTGCCTTTGTCTCTCGCTATGTCTGTCTCTCACTCACTCTTTTCCTACCCTTACCCTTAACGTTCTCCCACTCTCTTAAGAGGCGGAATACCCCCACTCTCCACCCCCACTCCCACTCCCTGCGCGGGGTGGGGCCCAACCCGGTGCGGGTCACAGAGTGACAGAGGCGGGTACCGAGACAGGAGGGGGTGCTCAAAGTCTGATCAATAGCGCAGATGCGGAGAGCAGAGGGGAAGTGTCGCTTGCTCCCTCCTCTCTCACTTTGTCCCCCATCCTCTTCTGTTCCCTCCTGCTGGTGAGAGGAGGAGGAAGGCAACATAATCCTCATAGTTGCCTACTTTTGGACAGGTGACCCTCCCAGAAGCGGACTCCCATAAGCTGGCTGGTAGCCTACGCTGCTGCAGACGGAGGCAGCTCTACAAGTGCTGCACCCATAGCTCACCAGACTGGTAGGCTGGTGTTGCCTATCCGTTCCGCGTGTGCCTACCTCGCTTGTGCTAACCAACATTCCCCACAAGAATGAGCTGCAGGCCTGCCCGGGCCGGCCGGCCTTTCGGGCATCCCGGGAACCCTGCAACAAGTACGACGGACTTGGCGGCCCAAAGAAATCTGCAGTCTTTGTCCGTGTAGAGGTCACCTCCCGCACTACACAGAACACATTGTGGTAGAAAAAATATACACCGAATCCAGGTTTTCAGGGTTGACACGGCGATTTTCTCGTTATTGAACCTCTTGGCTTTGGTTTCAGTCGCCAGGCCAGGGGCCGCGCCTGCTGAGCGGCTGCTTCTGGTGCCCTCCCCTCCGTCGCCGCTCGCTCGTCTCCATACCTGGGTCGGGGCCGGTCTTCGACGACCTGGACATGGACTCGCCCGTGACGTCTGCACCCGCCCGCCACCCGCCTCTCCCCTGACCGCTGCTGCCGCGGGGGGCGCGTCAGATTGAAATGTAGGTCAGTATGGATCGGCCGCTCCACTCGGAGCTGCTGCAGCGCAGCCCCGCAGCAGCCTCCCTCCCCCCTCCTCCCCTCGCCCGGAGCCTCGCAGGCCCGGAGTATTCCTGGCGTCGGCTGCTCTGCTCTCACCTCTACTCTGGAAACTCAAATGTATCGGACCACACAGAAATAGACAACGAGAAGGAGTGCACTGACACAGCGAGAACTTGATAGGGGCACGTCCAATACGCGCTCAAGACATTGCGGATGTTTAAAGAATGTCCAATTAAGAGTCGGATTTGGACATCCAGCTGTCGATGCGAAAGCCAGCCAGGAGCTACACGCGAGACAGAAGGCAACCGGGAGACAACCAGGCGGAGGCCACCGGGAAGCAACCAGGACACACCTAGGAGACACCAAGAAGACACTCAAGAGACCCAAAAGATAAACAAAAGATACCGAGGAGATACTGAAGTCAAGCTCAGTGGCAGAATACGCGAGGCAAGCCAAATTCCGGTTACTCGGTTACCAAAACTGTAAAAAATATTGTTGTAACTTAACAGCAAATTTGTTGTTAAGATTTTCACTGACATGTGTTGTTGTACAACAGCCTCGTTTGTCAAATAACAGCAAAGTTGTCCAGTAACAGTAATAAAAAAAGCCAGCAAAAACAAAATGGTGCCCAATAGTCCAATATCAACAATGCATTGAACAAACGTAATTGTTTTTCAACATCTTCTGTTGTTCTCGAACAATTGAGCTGTTGGTCAACAACTGAGCTGTTTTTGAACAACTAATTTTTACAGTCTAGGAAACGAGGGTTGGCTTGGCCATTACAGTATTCGATCCAAAGCTCCCTCAGTTCCGATCTCTAGAGCGGTATACTGCGTCTTTCTGAGCGCGCCGGTGAACTGCGGCTGCGACGGTCTTGGAACGAGCGCACGGTAAAAGTAGTTTCTTGTATTTCAAGACCGAGTCTTGGCACCCATGGAGAATGCCAATGGCATCCAAGACCAGGTCTCTTGAAATACAAGAAATTATTTTTACCCTGCGGCGTTCGGAACACGCGATTGAACTGCGTGCCTTCTAGGCTAAATTTTAACACAGCTGCATGCGTGCGACAAAACATTCATACACTTGTTGGTGAGCGAACAGCGATGCGCACACTTTTGCCGTCCGTCAGGGTTACAACACAACAGTAACGTGGGTTTCCCATTGCTTTCTCTCTCCACCAGCAGTAAAGCGCGATGGCACTTAGAGTAGGCAAAGCCGCAACACACAGTTACTGTTGTTGTGTCATATCCCTAACACAGGTATATGTGGCCATTTACTCGCTCCGATCGAATGGTCGATTACACAGCTGTTGGTGCTGTCGCAGAAAATGTTTGCAAACTGATTCGGTGACAAAAAAGCGGGCTACACTTCCGCGGGGTTGGTTCAGCGAGGGGTGGTCAAATTCTGAACAAACACATGGAGTGTACACACTAGCTGTAAAAAACATTGATTGTGATTGCTTTGTAATTGCGAACCAATTCGCAACGATTTACTTTGATAATGCGAAAAAATCCTTTCTAGGCTTATAAAGCAGCAAAATCTTTCACAATGCGAACAAATCCTTCTGAAGGAATTATAGTGCGGACAGGGGGCATCCTTGGAGGATATATGCCGTCGCTTTGTTGTACAATCTTTAAGAATTAAGAATAACCCCTTTGAGGGGTTGGTGTGGGTGTGAAAGTGATTTCGCTTTTGCCGTTCTAAAGAGGACAAAAAGTTGAGTCAAAATCTCAACTTTTCGAGCACGTATGGTTGCAAAGCTCGTTAGGGGTGACCTTTTGCGCACTTCGTGAGTCTCGAGATGAATATGAGGACACCTGCTTGCCAAACTCAAGCATGACAGCCTGATAAACACATACCGCGACGATTTCAAAACTACAACCGCTTATTTTGAGAGGCAACAAATTATTCGTCATGTTACGAATTATTTGTAAATGGTCTGTGACTGATTTTTTTTTCTTCAAACGAAACGCGGTGCGCGTGACAACTGCATTTTCAGTGCCATCTTGATCGTATTATGTTAAGTATACGCACTGTAAAAAGCTTGCGAGGAACTATTTATGCATTGCAAAGAATTTTGAAGCGTTGTAAAATGGTTTTCATTGAGAACTAAATCCTTCACATTGCGAACTAGTTCTTCGCACCTTACTAAGAAAACTGTTCGTAACGCTGCAAAGAATTAGATCGTAACCTTGCAAAGAAAATCGTTTGCAATGCCAAACTTTCTAAAAACGCTTCAAAATTCTTTGCATTTAACTTTAACCATGTTCTTGCGTTAGAACCCCAAATGGTTTCACGTACTGCAAACTGTAAAAATTCTTTGTCACGATGACGAAAATACCATGGCTTACTTTTAGTGCAGGGGTGACGTCACGGGTGTTTTCGTCACGGTGACGAGAAAACCTTAGTAATGTGACAAAAAAAAACAAATTAGCCATAGTATTTTCGTCATCGTGACAAAGAATTTTTACATTGACTAGCACTGTCGACGCAGTTGCCGCTCAGCTCCACTCCAAACCTACCCCGCATGTCGGGGCGTTGTGACGCAGTGCATCGGGCGGGGCTGTCAGCCTGACCCAATTTCGACCCCCTCCCCTCTTCTTGGTCCACTGGACCTGGCTGCAGAATCAATAAGCACAGGTCGACGCAGGTGATGACGCCCCACAGCAGCAAACCCATCAAGAAGGTCCCAAGGCACCCAGCTCACTGGGCGCGGTACATAACTGACATGACATAGCCACTTCCACGCTTTGCACTGCAAACGACGCTTGAGTGAGGTTTCGTTTTTGAAATGAGACAATTTTTCCTCACCCTATCAATGTAGTGGGGATTGTTTTGTGTCACCCTATTTATTGAGTCATATGCACCGAATTCTCACTCTAAGGGAGTAAGCTTTCCCTGACCTCGCCCAGTTGATGGAAGGAATCTCACTCAGATTGGGGTAAGACCTCGGATAAGACCTTCGGTTTTGACTCAAACAGAGTAGAAAAAAATAATAATGTTGCTCTCAGGAGAACGATATTTTAGGGTCACTGCTCGCCCTCCTGAGAGCAAGATATCCGACTGTAGCATTTACGACACTGTGCAACGCGATAAACGCCCTGTCTCACGATGCCTCGTGTCATTTCACCCTGATTTATGGAACAAAAATGACAAGTTCGAGATACCATCCGAGCGATATGGAGAAGTCTGTCCCTCACTGGAACGTGATGATTGTTATCCTAGTCCCAGTTATGCCACATTGATAGTATTGGGAAACAATCCCCACGAATGAACCTTTGCAGCGTAAAAATTCTTTGGCACGGTAACGAAAATACCATATATGACGACACCCCTGTACTAAAAATTAGCCATGGTATTTTCGTCATCGTGACAATGAATTTTTACAATGTGTGTACGAGTATAGAACAATTGATCAACAAGCATAGTCTGTCGCAAATTTACAACATGTTTTGGAAAGAAAAATTATGACGAAAGTCGTAAATTTACGAGGGTATTTTTCACAGTATGTCAGACACACCCAGAGAAAAAGAAATGCCGACGTGCGAGGACTTTTAACTTAGTAAAGCTGTCTGAAAGCTGACGGATCTTATCTTACTTTTAGCCGGAGTTTTTTAAGCTCAACATTTTCGTTAATGTTAGCTAATATAAGTTGAAGTCAGCATTAATTCGACTTTGAGCAGTGAACTCGGCTGCTACTGAAACATACGGAATGTCATTTCCGATCAAGTCAGCGGGGCGGGCGGCCGGGCGGCCGGGCCCCGGCGCCTGGTCGGCCGGAGAGGGACCGGGCGATATGCTGCAAAGCGCAGGTCGGGCACACTTAGAAGACGGTTTAGTCCAGAGAACCAAAATTCAAAATCGATGAAATTTTATCTCTCCAGACCAAAATTTTTCCGTGACGATGAAATCATTTAGTCTAGCTGACCGAATTTCATTGGTGGAACCATATTTAGTTAAAAATTGAGTTACTAAATTTTAGTTTGTTTTAGGACCTTAATTTTGTTTCTTACAACCCCGAATTAGTTGTATCAAACTAAATGGTTCTCGGGCCTCGGAAATGGCCGTCATCTGTCCGTTTTTCTCTGCTCTCTTTGTCAACTGATGGAGTAGGCTAGCTGGGCACGGCGGTGCGTCACTCTTGGTAATCACGTACTCAAAGTTCCATCATGTCAAATCTTTCATGTCGTTCTTGGTCCATTTCAGATCATTTGAACTATGTTGCTGTCATTTTCAATTAATTTTAGTCACTTCTAGTCACCTTGGTCAATTTTTGGTACCGGGCGGGGACACTAGAGTGTTGCGGGATTGCATACTCGCTAGGGCCTGAGCCTGAGGTAGGGTGTTTCAAAAGCGCCGAATGTTCGATATTCTTGGCGCTTGTTGTGGAAAAGTTTCATTTTGTGTCAACAATGAAAACTGTGAAATCCGGAATTTTTTGGACAAAATTTAGAGGTCGCGCCAGAGGCTTGAAGTTTAACATTGCTTTCTTATGGACTTTCACACATAATATTGAAAATTCTGCCTGGACTCCAAATTATTGGCTGCAGGTCAAAACTAAGACCATAGCTGTAATCTACGTTAAAAACCGAGTCTGAGAACCTATCGCACAACTACGTACCAGCTCAGATTTTGAAATAAATTTTCCCAATTTTGGGTAAAATGGACAAATTGAGCATTTTTCTAAAATTAAACTAGTGGTCGCACAATTGCATGCAACATATCGTCAGACTCGGTTTTTAACGTAGATTACAGCTATGGTCTTAGTTTTGACCTTCGGCCAATACTTTGGAGTCCAGGCTGACTTTTCAATATTATGTATGAAAGCCCATAAGAAACTAATGTTAAACTTCAAGCCTCTGGCGCGACCTCTAAATTTTGTCCAAAAAATTCCGGATTTCACAGTTTTCATTGATGACACAAAATGAAACTTTTCCACAAAAAGCGCCAAGAGAATCGAACATTCGGCGCTTTTGAAACACCCTAGCCTGAGGATCTGATGCCTATAGTTCCCTGCGAGCGAAGGGAGTAGGCAAACCCATAAACCTGAGATGTTCGCTCTAAAACACTTGGTACACGAAAGATCGAAGCGAGGAGAGACCACTCGAGAAACTGCCGTAGCTACAGTGCTGGTTGGGGCGGGAGGAAAAAGGGGGGGG
>NW_026267261.1:64083-73398 GCF_000697945.3 Frankliniella occidentalis | reverse complement strand
GAGGGACGGAAGGGTGGGGGGCGATTAAAAGGCAGTGCTTTTCCGGTTCGTTATTCTTTTCTGCTGCTAGTCACCTAACCCTGAAATGGTCTATTGGGTGAGGTGATGGAAATCTTACTCTTTCAGAGTAAGAATTTGGTGTTATTCAAAGCCTGTGACGTGTCTATATAAAGTAAATTGTGTCACATTATTTTCAATATCATGTCACATTCCTTAAAATGTGACATTCCCTGCATCGCTCTGCCCACCGCGGGCTCAGCTGAACACACTCTTTAGAGAACAGTGTAATGAAATCTTTGACCGGTCCTTAAGTTTGGATGATTTTTTTTTTGCCAGTGGTATTTTTTGACACAGGCTAAAATTCGCACACGGATTCCATGGCTTCCCAATTGAGGTGGTGGACAAAACTATCCGCACTGTAAAATGCTTGCAAACTATATTCTTTCCAAAGCTGCAATGAATTTGCGAGCTTTGTATTGCAAAGAATTCGTTTGTAAGCTTGCGAAGAACTAGTTCGTATTAAAATGCTTATTGACTTTTCTTTGCCAGCTGCAAAGAAAATAGTTTGCAATACGAACCTATTCTTTGCAAGCATTTTGCAGTGCAAAGAGAGGGAGGGGGAGGACAACAATTATGATTCGACACCCCATAACTCAGCCGTTCGATCCAAAACGCACGCAGTTCCCCTTTTTAAATCGTTCAACTGCGCTACTTTCGGAGCTCGCAACTAAAAAGCGCGATTTTCAGTCCAGCGGTCTAGGGTGCCAATTTCTGTGTTTGAATTACCGAGGCTCGAAAAAGGTAAAGCGGCTGACCAGAGCGCGGGGACGAGGGAGGGGTGAGGTCAAGAACCTGCGCCGAACCCTTGCTCGAGACCGAGCCTACCGGGGGCTCCGTTAGGGGGGGGGGGGACTACCCCTCCCTCTGCTGCCTCGCGCGCTGAGGGCACCGAGCCCCCCATGCGGCCCCCCCGGTTAGGATAGGCTTTACCGGGGCCCCGCGCCTGCGCAGGCCTCAGCCCCCCTCCCCGCGCGCCCGGGGGAAAGGGACACTGGGTTAAGAGGGGTCCGGGGGGTGCGTGGACCGCGGCGCAGCCTAGAGCCCCCTCCCCGTGCCAGACCCATTCAACCGAGCTGTGCGTGTGCTTGTCGCTGGTTCGACCACGGATGAGTTCTAATAATCGAGGACCTCTTGAAGTGCAACTGTACACCCATAAAACTAGTATTTGCTGAATCAAGTAAATCGGCGTTGGTTGGAGCAAAGACAGTGCTCATGCAGAATTACAGCTCATTGCCTAGCCGGAATTCCGAATCCGTATTTACATGCATCAAAAACTTACTCTTTCGTCGCGGGGATGCTGCAGCTACAGATAACTCCCCCCCCCCATTTTTCCCCGACCTCACAACATTTTTCTCCGCTGGTTATGGTTCCTTCAGAAAAATCTGTCCGTCTTTTACATGATTCTTTCGGCGAATTAATTGCGGTAGCACGGCGCCTGCAAAACGTAGGGTAGGCCACCCCGCAGTGCGCGCATGCACTGCAGACAAGATGTTGCCTACCCACCAGGCGCTACGAGAGCTGGCATCGGCTGATGTTTGCAGTTCAGAAACAGCGAATCACGGACGCACTTTCTGGATGATCTCCTTTGTTGCAATGTTTTGCGAGTACTTGCCATTAATATGGAAGGTTCACAACATACTAAAATATTTGTTTCGTAAGTATTTTTTAAAAGCTGGAAAACTGTTCAGCATGGCTTTTAACAAGTGCCAGTGGGATGAAATCTAAACTGTGTTCGGCACAACGTCGCAAAATTCTCACCCTCCTGTCCAGTCCCCTCCCCACCCTTCTCGCGCTTCTGGCAACGACACGGAGCAGGGAGGAAAGGGGGGAGTTCTGCGAAAGGACAGAGAGAAAGGGGAGGAGAGGGAGACAAAGGCAGAGGAGCGGGTGAGAGGACGAGGGGCCCGGGGGTGCGACGGGGATGGAGCGGAGAGAGTGAAAGGGGGTGGGGGTCACCGAATCTGGGTCACCGCGGTGGAGGGTGCGCGTGGCTCGCCTACGCAACCCCCACTCCGGGCCGCCCCACTACCGTCCCTCTTTTGCACCCCTTCGGGCCGGCCGGCCGGCCCGAAGCTTGCCTGAAGCTGGCCCGAAGCGGCCGAAGCGGCCTCGGCAGCAGCCGAAGCCAGGATGGCTCTCGTTTCTTTCGAGCCTTGCCTTTCCCTTCCACAGGATTACTTCAACTCGAAATTTGTTACTGATGATAGTTGATTTTACCCCAGTGAGTTAGAAACCATTAAGTGGGCAAAATAATGTTCTGAACACATAGGTGTGCACGGTTTGCACATTTGTCGTGCTACTAAATCTTTGTTCAAATACAATTATGCTGATGCAAAATTGGTCTGCGGAATTAATAAGTACTGATCTAACTTTTCTCGTTTCCTTGTAACAAAAGCCGAGATTGAGTGCTGAAACTGGCAAAAATGTAGGCATTCAAATAGTCTGTATCGAGGGGGAAATCACGAGGGTTCGTAGCGTACGGACTATTTCGTGGTATTTCTCCTACCATTTTGGTTATTTCTCCTGCCATTTCGGCTATTTCCCTCCTATTTCGGATTATTTTAGGCTATTTCGCGCTATTTCGGAGTATTTCAGGGGTATTTCGCGACAATTTCACCGACTATTTCGCGTCTATTTCGTCTTTATTTCGCTCTATTTCGCCTCTATTTCGCCTTTATTTCGGACTATTTCGGGGGAAGGTGTACGAACTATTTCGCAAATGATTTTCCCCTCGGTCTGTATAGTTACTCCATCTGCAGAGTTACCAGGGCTTCATTCAAAAACTACGAAAACTTGTCATTAAAAGAGCACCCATTTTGGCATCATTTTTTTTTTAAATGAGAAAACTTGGAGCAGATCTGTAAAACTTTGAGCAGCGAGACACAAAGCATCTTCGCGATGGGAGGAGGCGCCACAGGCGCCACACTGCCCATGGCGTGAAGGACTGCTGCCGGCCGATTGGCTCTCAACGATTTAATTAACAACTTTTGGTCGGCTGCAGAGCTCCTGGAGAGCGGCTCAAGGGAGCGGTTGGAGAGCTCGGCGGCGCGGGGTGTGAAGTATTTACCTTACGGAGCAAATTTTTACGGCCAAAGACAAGCAACGCAGCTCACAATTTTACGTTTATTTAATTTTCCCGTTTGATTTCAAATTGTGCTTAAATCAAACGAAACTCAGGAAACCCGAGTGTGTACATGTGTGCGTTACTTGCTGAATACCTGCATGTATGCAGCAAATACTGCTTACATGATCATGTACACACACGTACAGCTCTAAGCTAAAAGCTACGTGCCGAAGTGTGTACTTGGCCACGCACTGGGCACGCCCGTGATCATAAAGTGTTGGCGTAGATACTCGTTGCTTGTTCGTCTTCCAAATAAGATCACAATTCTTTGAATATGGGGTTTTCCCTAACAGTTACATACACCGTGCGTAGATGTGCACCCTGCGCAAGAGAGGGGTACAACCATAGCGCTGCACCTGTATCGGCGTTGGGTAACCACCTGACGTAACTCGTAAACACCCCCCCCCCCCCCCCTTGCCGCCTAGGCAGCCACCTCTCTCGCTCGGCCCAGCCAGCCCCCAACACAAGACAGATATTGTTTTAGGAAATCAAGTCCTCCAAACTCCCGAAAGCCTCTTGGTGTGACAGAGAGGGAAATTGGAGGGGGGGGGGGGCGCAGGCGAAGAGGCTCCTGGGCGCTTTATTGATTGTTACCGGGGGCGAGCGAGCAGCAACCCTCGTTGTACACGTGCCGTGTTGTGCCCCCACCCCTCCCGCCCCTCCTCGCCTCCGCCTCCCCCCGCCCCGGCACGACTCCGTGTGACAGAGGGGATCTGGCTGACGTCGGCCTCCGTCATCCGGGGCCAGCGATAGCATTGAAACAGAGGCAGAACCTGTTGTTGTCGTCGGCAGCCTGCTCTACACTCTACAGCCGGCGCGGCGGGGTGCCGGGTGCCTCGCCTGCCCCTCGGCCTCTCGGCCTGCCCTGCCCGGGTACGCAGCCCGCAAAACCAACACGAGATCAAAACTACTGAAAACCGTATATCACACAAACCCTTCAACCCTTCAAACCCAACTTAAGCTAACCCCACTTTCCCGTTGTGCGAATGGTATTAATTAGCACTTTTAATCCGCACTTGAGATGCGAGCTGAACCTCAGTTTCGTAGCCTGGTGCGATAGCCACTACTGTACACTATTCGGGCGGATCCTGTGTTTTCGAACAGATAGGTGTCCTACCTCACGCAATTGTCTTAAAAGTATGTTAAACGGCTTGCACCGGTTTAACAACATCGAAACAACAGAATTTATATTTTATACCCAACACTCATAATTTTGGTTCGGTCGAATTTCTCATAAAATATTTACTTTGTTGACCGGAAGAAGGCTTCTCGACTTTTGAGAATCTCGGTTCTCATCAAGACCGAATCCACCTTCAGATCACGTCGGTAGGTGAACTTTTAAATTTTTACCACCGTTAGGAGGTCTTTTACTGCCGTTATACATACAGGCACTGAACAGAACATTTCCGTACCTGGAAAGGAACGACTTGGCACATTTGTTTTGAACCAGTGCTTGAAATGGCAGCTAGAATCAATTTTGCGGCCGAGCTTTTCCACAGCCGTCGTAAACTTCTCTGTCACGCCTGTGACGCTTTGGTATGTAATATACGAAAATCGTCATCCTCTCCTACCCTTATCTTGAGGAAGTTTTTGCTACCCAAATACTTGTGACGTCACATTCCATAAAATGGCAATTGTGTCACATTGTTTAATATCATGTCACATTCGTTAAAACGTAACATAGGTGTGCGCCTACTGAGCCCGGGAGGGCAGAGCTATATGCTGGGGTGATTCACATTGTATAGAATGTGGCGTTACAGTATTTGAATAACAGTTTTATTTAAACACTGCCATTCTGTTTAGCGCAAAATGCTGTGTGCAGCTGGTGTGCAAAAACAAGTGCTCGACATCATGTGGCACAGAGTGTGGCAAATTCTCAAAGTGTTCAACTGTGTATGTGTTGGTCTGGAAATTTGAACTATCCTTTTTTTCAATGTGCACATTGTAGCTAAAGTGTCCAAAGCTTAATGGATAATTGGAATCCCGAAGTTGAACACTATTGTGATTGAAAATCCATAAAGCGCGTTTGTTGCCACGACGCTCTGAATGGTGCATAACACAAATGGTAGTATAACACAAAGTTCAAGCAAATATTTTTGACTACATCAAAAGCTTTTTTTTTCCTACGGCTTGTCTCTTCCTCTTTCCATTCCTCGATGGCGCTCGTAGCCCAGTATCATTTCAGCTATTTATCTCTTCTCTCTCTCTCTCTCTCTCTCTCTCTCTCTCTCTCTCTCTCTCTCTCTGGCTCTCGTCTCCGGGCTCAGCCCGCGCTGTTATTTACCTTTCCCCTCAAACGCCGCCGCCCCCCGCGCCGATCGGATTCTGTTGCGGATCACCCTCGAAATTCTCATAACGTCGTTTCGTTTCGCCCCTCGGGGCCACCACCGCCGCATTGCCGCCGTCACCCTCTTCCTCTTACGACAGCGCCGGCAGGTTCGAATCCCACGAGAGGCATGCGCTGCATTTCACACTCATTTTCCTGAATGTTCACGCCGAGCCCTCAGCCGGGCTGACCAAAGTCCACCACCCGCCCCCGGCGCCGGCGCCCCCACCTCCCACCGCCCGCCGCCCATTCCCTCCCGAGGGATGGTGTACTTTACGATAGCACGTCCAGTCCGACTGCTGTGGCCACGTCAAAAGTCTTGTTATACACACACCCTTATCCCCGCGAGGAAAAAAAAAACACCGAAAAACTTTGAAATTTTTAATGTAAAGTTAAGAGGCGGGGGAAGACCTATGAATCGCAGGGGATTAGAAAAAATAAGTATTCCGAAAAAGGGGAATTAAAGCACCTCTACCACATGCTATTTATAAGTAGGATGTATTATTGGCCTACATTTATACCGCTATAGGACACAATAGGACAGCTGCAAACCCTGCGGGAACATATGCTCTTCATCGCCTCGAAATGGAAGGCTGCACCTTCTGCGGTGTGCACGATTGCGAATTAACAAAAAACCGTGCGGCTGCGAGAAAAAAAAAATCGTTCACGGCCTTTGTTTCACGAGAGTGATTTTGCAATTTTAAATTTTAAGATTGTGCACGTGAAATTCAAGTGTACTAATGACAATGACGCTTACCTGCAATTGAGTGAATAAAGTCTCACATTTTAGGTAAGCAAATAGAGATTTGTGCACTTTAAACGGTAGCTATTACCCGTCCCCAAGTGTAAAATGACGATTCACACATCTCAAGCTGCCTGCAGACGTGTTGAAATTCTTTCGCACATCTGCGTGCAGGTGTGTGCATTTTTTCACTCATCTGCAGATGTTTGACATTTGTACACTCGGATTTCCAGTGCAAAAAGCGTACATAAGAAAGTTCAGGTTTGAAAAACTAGGTTTGGCAAGGGTTACTTTTCTCCCTTGGTACCTTGGAAATGAGATATCAAAAATCACTCTTGTCGAACAAAAGAGACGAATCTACAGGCTATACTCATTTGCAAAGGGAGAATCGGCGGCTCAAGGCAAGGAGTTCTATTTCACACAGGTTTGCATTCATACTCTTAGTCCATGAGGCCGGGAGGTAGTATATGCTTGAGTCCTGTACTCTCTCCAAGTATAGGACTCTAGTATATGCATATCATGATTAAACACCCGGAGTGCAGAATGCAGATTTACTTTTGATTGAAAAATGTCATTTTTCTATGTGCAGTGACGGGATGTAAACAAGGGTGTGAAGGACTTTTAAATTTTAGTTTGTTAAGGTTTGCGGTTAAAGTTTTTCTTTAAGAACCCGCGGGCAGGGCTTCAAACAGCGTCTAGTGGTGGAGTCGAGTTCAGAGTGCAGAGGTTAAGTGCAGGTCGGGTGCAAACTTAGCGCCCTGCACCGTTCCGCACAGAGCTTCCCGGGCATGAAATGTAGTTACCCCTCCCCACCTGACGCACAGCGCGCCATGCTCCCCGGCCCGGCCCGACCGCCGCCCAGGTGGACTCGGGTAGACATCGCAAACTCAGCGGAGTGCTGCCGTCTGCCTAGGCGTCCAAAGGCGGGCGGAAATTCGCAACTCGGAGGGAGCACCCGCCGCCGAGCCATGCCGAGCAGCCGTTCGGCCGGCTGTACACTGTTCGTGATGGGAGCCGCGGTGTCGGTGTGTATATGCTTGGGCTCGCTGGTCCACCTGAACCTGTCCAACCACCTGACACCTCCAGGCCATGCGTCACGGCTCAATGAAGGGAATTATTCTCTAGGACAATGAGGTAAAACAATGGGTTTTGAGCGTATGCCATTCCGGGTGAGCTGCTGGGCGAGACCCCTTTCGCTGAATATGAAAATAAAGACGCTTCGTTCGGGCTTCGCAGACTTCGTTGCCAGCTACGGCCACTTCTTCCGAGTTCTTTTCAATTTCTCATTGCGACCCACCCCACTAGCAATCCTGGCGTCCAAACAGCCCTGGAGCTTCGCTCCTCAAACCTCATTGCCTGGATTTCCTGAATGTTGCCAGTGGGCGATGGCAGGCGATGGGAGAAGGTGCGCAACGGGGCTTCGGCCGGGGAGAGGGGGGGGGGGGAGGGGCGCGGTGAGCGGCGCTGCAGAGGTTCGCGAACGGGTTCGCCAAGCGGCCGCCAGAGTGACAGCTGGCGCTGCGTGCCGTAGGTCATGGTCGCTCGTGCCAGGGGTATCGCCACTGACCTTGCCTCTACATTCGCGGAGAGAGACAGCTGCAGGCGCGGCAGGTGCGGCGCGAGAGAGAGGCCAGCTGCCGTGCAGCGCAGATACCCGCGGCGCGGAGACACTCTAGGCCCCTGGCGGCTGCGGCGGCTGCGGTCCCGGCGGTCCCGGGTAGGAGAGGAGGGGATGGCCTTGGCTGCTGCAGATACCCGCGCGGAGGTGTACCTTTTATGAACGCGTGTCGCAGGTCCGGGTGGCGAGGAGGCTTGGCAAGGAGTGGCGTGGCGTGGCCGGCGGGCCAAATTTAACTTGGCAGTGCGGTAGGCCAGAGGGACTTACGTGTTACAGGGCGCAACAAAGGGTTGCGGGGCGGCCTGTCGGCCACACCGGACCAGAATAGGCCAAGGCGCGCAGGTGGTTACGTTGGACTGAGAGAAGCTGACAGCCGCGCACTTCCGCGTGGTTCCGGCCGGGTTTGCCTACGCGTCTCTCTGACCATTGCGACTTCCGGCCCCAGCAAGTAGGCAACCTGCTGGCACGCGTGCGTGCGGTGCGTACGGTGCAGTCGAGGGGGTAAAGACTCTTAAACTTTGTGTCAGCCGGATTACTGATTACCCAGATTACCCGGATGACTTTGCTTTTTCTCTAGGATTACCCCGGATAACCATAAAATTTCCGGGATTACCATGGATTTTTTCGAATTTCCTCGGATTACACCTGCCGGATTATACCTAACGGCTGTCAGTCGGATTACCTTAGTTGTTTCCCCCTCAGGTGCAGTCTGGCTACGGAAGTGGGTAGGGCAAGTAATGAGCCTAGTCACCTCGTGTACAGAGGAGCTGCAGTGCCCCGCTGGAGCAAATGCGTATACAAACCCGCAAAAACGTGCAGACAGGTTTCCCTGCCGTCTTTAGCTGTGGCACCTTACGGTCCCGTTCAAATAGGCCACCCACCAGCACAGGAGATTATCACACCCTCCCTATAACCCCCCCCCCCCCCCCTCTCTCTCTACACACACACACACACACACACACACACACACACACACACACACACACACACACACACACACGGGGTGTTATATGACACATAACCTGAACTGGACTACATTTTCGCGCTCACCGCATTCTTCGACTCGACATGTTTACCTGTGTAGTGTGTAGGTTGGCTCTGAAGCAACGAGGCCTGCGATAACAGACATTTCAGTGTCTGTATGGCCGTGACTAACAACGTCTGCCTGGTGTGGTGGTTGGTGGTGTGGTATTGTGACAGTCTCGCCATTGCACCGGCGGTACCTCTCCACTCCGTCCTTCACATACAAGTACTGCACTATCCACTGTACCCTAGACTCGCACAGTACTTCCACTTACCACTTGCTTACATGTTCGGCGTACCCCACAGTCAAATCCATGCCGTTAAACCTACAGGAAATGTCTACAGTACGCCCTGTCAATCTGTCACACGGAAAAAAAAGATTCGCTGAGCCAGCTAATATATTGACTGGTATCTGGACAGAC
>NW_026267261.1:52997-55268 GCF_000697945.3 Frankliniella occidentalis | reverse complement strand
AAAATTTGCGAATATGTTCTGATCCGTGCGCATGGCCGATTTATCATGCGCATGATTGACAAGGCTTTTCGTAACACACCTGCCAAACCACCCTTCCGGGGACTTAAATGCTGATGCCACAGAAAGCGGATCAGCTCTGGAGAGTGGACTATTTAATCGGGTCGAAGAAGATATCACACACCCTGTCCGAGGCGTGTTCTCTGTTACCGAGCCTTAGCCCTCCCTTCCTCCCTCACTGAGTTGTAGGCAAGCCATCCAACCCTCGGGCTCCGCGCGTGGCCCGCATCGATTTTGCGCCGAGTTCAACGACCCCTCCGCTGCCGGCGCACCCCCTCCACGCCTTCCCTCCCCTCGGGGTCCTTCCCTACGGAGCGGGCCGACACCCCTAACACAAACCTCCCCGCCCCGCCTGCCTGCCAGCCCCGCCGCGCGGCCCGCCCGGCACCGCGTCCGCCACAACACGGAGCCACGGAGCCGGGCGGCCGGTACCGACCGAGCTGGCAGCCTCGCCGGCCCGCGCCCTTCGGCTCAACACGCCGCGGCGTGGACGTACTCGATGCCTACCCCTGCCACCGGCACGCTCACCCTCACGCCGTGCCATCCGTCATTTCCATGGGTGGGGTACTTTTCTCACGGCACACCGTACTTGAATAACCCAACGTGTTTCGTAAATGGATCTGTTTGCGTTTGAAAGGGCAAAAAGGCGTAGCTTCGGGTACAGATAACATCCCCATGGCTCCTAAAAATTCTTCCAAATGTATCGTGGAAGTATGCCACTTGCCCTCAAACGCTCGTAATTTGTGTGCGATATCACACAGCGTAGCTCGAGGCGTGGCTCTTGTCGCTTCTGCCATCTCGAGAGACGCGGCGCCGAACAGAGCGGGCGACGGAGACCATCGGAGACGGATGAAGGCGGATTTATGAGATTCCCTTCACATTCTGGGGCGGCGGCGGCGAATTAATAAAGAGAGGTAACCGGCGAGCAGAGTGCTCGCCATGCTGATGCTGGCCCGGCCGGGGCAGGTGGGGAGCGCCTCGCGGCCACCGCCCGGGCACCGCCCCTCTCCCTCTCGCCGGCCCAGCGGCCCCCTCCCTTCACTCCGCAGCGCTCCCCTTTCCCCTCCCGGCCATTTTGCACAGGCATCGAATGGCGACAAGCAAGCCCATCCCGGGGGGTGGGTTCATGTGCGCGCGTCACGCACACTGCAAAGGAACGTGTGTGCGTGTGTGTGTGCGCGCGTGTGCGCGCGCGCGCGCGCGCGCGTGTGTGTGTGTGTGTGTGTGTGTGTGTGTGTGTGTGTGTGTGTGTGTGTGTGTGCGTGTTCTCGGCTCGCGCGCGTGTGTGAGGCACAGAGAGAGAATTGTGAGGGTGCGGGTGCGCGTTGCGCGTGCAAGGAGGAGCCAGTTGATTGGGATCCTATTCAAGTGGTCTGTCCCGGTGTGCCTGTTGGGGGTGCGCGCCAGCCACACCTCCGGGAGGGCTTCTAATGAGGCGTCGCGACCAGGACCTCGGGGACTTCAAAGGGCACTACATGCACTCCACGTGCGAGGGCGGTGTTTGTCGCACTGACAGCAGTTTTACTGCTTGTCCTGGCTTGTTGTCACTCTCCATTCCTCGCTGTCGTGCGCTTGCCCCTCACCATGGCAACATGTCATCGTAACACTCAAACTACACTGGAAAATCTAATAACATGTTTCGCATTACAAGTGTGACAATGTTGATGTGCCGCATGTGTGGTGTGACTGGGTTTGTGGTCACATTTATGGTGACCTCGGACCCTCTGTTTTCTGTCTATCCAGGTCAACTTCGAAAATTTTGTTTTGTCAATTTTTGGTGTAAACTGTAGGTGTATACACACACGCAGGAGGATTAAATTGTGTTACCAAAACTAGTCACATCAATTGACGTGACACACATGTCAAATTTGTTTCTCTAGTGTAGTTACTCTTTTACAAGTGCCTGACAATAATGGCATACAATTGAAGAGATTTAAAGGCACCACTCTGCATTATTGTGTAGTCTGTAATCTATTTTTTACCTAGCATAGTTTTAACACGTTCGTTTGGATTAGTCAGATTTCGGTATTGTCTCCCAGAACAGCACTTTCCCAAGTGTTGATTGCAGCACCATCGAAACTGCCATTATTGGTCGTCTGTGGAATTTATGTACCGGGTGATTCAGAGAAGACGCAGGTGCGGGCGGGTTTGCCTATCCTCGACTCGGCGGGCGTACGGGTCCAGGTCTGGGGAGAGGTGAGGAGGGGACCCGTG
>NW_026267261.1:50221-52947 GCF_000697945.3 Frankliniella occidentalis | reverse complement strand
GCTCTTACAGCTAATTTTTGACTGGCACAGCCAATGATTGATTAGAGTAGACAATATAGTGGTTCCAGAAGTTTATGTGTTTGTCTGTCCAGATACCAGTCAATATATTAGCTGGCTCAGCGAATCTTTTTTTTCCGTGCACTATGCCCGCGACTGTCAATTTTGATTACAATCCACTCCGTACAGGATGTACTGTAACTTCCCAAACCGCCTTTTTGGTCAATACAGCACTTGACTTCGACACTGAAATACAGCCCATATCATTACAGTCAGGCCTGTACATAGAATATACAGGACGGACGGTAGTCGAACTGCACTTCTTTACAGCATTTTTAACAGTGTACGGGACTGGCAACGGGCATTCCGCTATAGCATACTTCAGAAAAGAAGAACGGAAGAACCGTTTGAGTTGGACCATGTAACTAAATTTAGGGTACGAACGAGTCCGGAAAAAAAATAATTGCCGCTTACATCTATTAAATACGTGATACGGAACAACCGTTTTGCTTTGACCGTAGAAATAAATTTAGGGTACGGACACGTCCGGAAAATAATTGCCGCTGTTGTCCGTTGATTTTCCGTTGGGTTTTTTCTCACAGTGTAGTTAACTGATTCGACGTGCATGGCTCTAAGCCGAGGTGCCAATCCACCTCGTTCTCCTAGTTCTTGTGATTTGTCGTGAAACTGGGATAGAACTGTGAACTGGCACGAAGGCAAAGGGTTGACCGTGGGGAGAACGTTAGACCTGCGGAGAGGGGGGAGGAGCTGTTGTGCGTGGCTGCCTACCCTACGCCTGGTGACTGGCACGACTCGCACTGACCCCCTCCCCCGTCCCTTGTGCCTGCCGTAAACAGGGTCCCTACATGTATTTAGTCTCCTGGTACTCTTCGAAGACCTCGTACTTTTGTGAAATCATGATTTAGGTAGAATAATATGGTATTTCGGACCTGGAAGTGAAAAAATAAAGTGGAAGAACAAAAGGCGCACGGCTCATGCACCCCAAAAAATCGTATCTTGAATCAAGTGTAAAATAAATCTTAAAATTTTGCTCTTGTTTTTCTTCTTCTTACAATACCACGTGCACTTAAAACAAGATCATTTTTCAAGTGCTGCTCCCGGGAGCTAGGGTTCCTGGCGAGGGTTCCTGATCTTCACTAAATTAGAGTAATGTTCATCTCTCCAATCGAGCGATAATTTGAAACCTCGTTCTCAGGAGAGCAGAGAAATCGAAGGATCCACACAATTGGAAGATTCACTTTGAGAAATATCGTCATTAGTTTACAAAATTTTTGTAAACTTGAATTATAATGTTGTAAATTTACGTGAGCACATTTTTTACTCGCCAATGCGTTTTAATTCGATAGGTACTGAATGTATTTTTACGATCACAAATTGTCTTTCTACAACTTGCGTGAAGGAAAATGTTCCTGTAAACCTTACCGCTATTTTTCACAGTGATCACAGAGCACTTTAAACTTAGAATTTTTATCATTTTAAGTCATTTCACAATCCCCACAAGCTTCTCAATAATCTTGAATCATTTAATACAGGGGTGAATAATTAGGTGGAGTGAAAATATGGGATATCGAAAAAGTAGACTCCGTTTTAAGTACTTGAAGATAACCAGCTTCCGGAGTCATTTTCGCCCATTGCCACCCCTTCCACCCCCTGGAACCGGGAGCGGTCAAAGTTGTGTCTATGAGGCAAAATTGACACTTTGGACCCCTAGGGAGCGAACTAGACGTTTCCCAGGAAACGGCTATCTCGGATTCGTTGCGGAATACATCTGGGAAGATAACCACGAAGTACCTGGGCGGTGCGACAAGATTAAAGTGAAGCCCGGTCGATTTTTGTGGTGAAAAACGGCAGTTTTTGACTGAAAATAGCCGTTTTGGGCAAGGGGGAAAAAGGCTCCAAAAAATCGTACACCTGAAGTCGAAGTTCAAGAACTGCGGCCGAAGTTCCTCCGAATAAGTTCACTGAAGTTCGCTTTGTAAAAGTTCGATCGGAGTTCACCGAAATTCTATCGTAGTTCACTGAAATTCTGGGTGTTGGAAACTCCCTTTGGCGCCAAAACGGTTAGAGATAGAGAGCCAAACGGACGAAATTCCGACCCTTTGGATTCTACTTTGACGACTCACCCCTTCGGAAGCCATTAAAAAAATATTTACAAATTAGCAACATTTCCCGAGTGCGTTTTAAATAGCCCGTTCTCAGCCAATTTTTGAGCTAGAGGGCTCAAAATATCTATACAGCTCTTCAGTTTTTCCTTTTTATGATACAAAGTTACGATGGAATTTTGATCTTCATAGGTCCCTTCTCGCGTTATCGCGATTACAGACAAACAAACAAACAGACGAACGGACAGACAGACGCGAAACCGAGGGGTCCTCCACTCTCCAAGTGGGTGTACAACGAGTTGCGTGAGTGTCCGCGAGTATTCGAGAGTATAAGCGAGTATCCGCGAGTTTATGCGAGTAATGGCGAGTATCCGCGAGTATAAGGCGAGTATTTGTCGATTTTTTCGCGAGTTTTCGCGAATTTTCTGCGAGTTGTCGCGAGTTGTCGGGAGTTGTCGCGAGTATCATGCGAGTATTTTTCCTCGTGTACAACGAGTTGGCGAGTGGGGGATGTTGAGGTCAGGAGGAAATGTGCCAGTAAAGTGCTACAACGTCAATGTAAGAGCACTGTTTATTCACAAACCGGAGAGCAGAGTGAAGGGTTGT
>NW_026267261.1:34645-40466 GCF_000697945.3 Frankliniella occidentalis | reverse complement strand
AATAAAAATAGGTGCTCCAAATGTTGTCATGTTGCTTATTTCTAGAAAGCTGCTCCAAGTTCTGTATTAAGTTCTGAATGAGTTCAATCGAGTTCAACAATTATTTACACTAGCGATGTTAATAATTACTGTTGTGTTGGAATTTCACGAAGATCTGCTCACAACTACCTTGGGGAGTTCCCAGAGGACGTAGTTTTAAGTTGTAAAGATCGTTGGAGGAACGCGTTACTGATGATCGTCGAGTTTTGAACGCTATCGCTCAGCCAACTAAAACTTTTCAACACAATAAATGTTTTTACTTTAACTCCTATTCACGCTTCAAAGAAAACATTTTTCTTGACCTAAGGACGTTCTTTTCAAAACTGTAAGGCATTGCACTAAAATTGATCATTTTTTTAAGGTTTTACACTTTCCGGTACCCAGTACTGCGACTGCCACGAAGGTGTCCCCACAATGAACGTCACATGCGGTAAGGCCAATGTTGGCGCCTGCCACGCGCTGGGTAGGCCAAGCAGCTGTGTGAAGATGGTGGCCCTCCCAGGAGGGCCACGACCGCGGGATCGCAAAGATTCAATTTCAACCACAAACTCATTTAATTGAACTATTTTGCGTTTAATGGAACCTAAATCATTTTACTTACACGGAAACAATTTTGGTTTTGTTTTTCAGAAAAATCAAGGGGCGTGTGTGAATCAAGGACCCAAACAACTCCACCTTATGGTCGGCTGGCATTTGCCGAATGCCTAAGTCACACGATAAGTGCCCTCTTATTGGGCACGTAGGCACGTAGCCAGCGTAGCCTGAAGTCTCCGTGTTTTATTTTTCGGTCACTTGTTTGGTGTTGGCACCGCTGATCCTTGGAGGCGTGGCAAGGCAAGTCCGGGTGAGGGGCGGCGGGGCAGGGCGGGTTGAGAGCCCCACCGGTGGCACGTGTCGGGGGTGAACGACCCCGACTGCGAGGGTGGGCTCGATGCGCCCCTAACAGCCGAGGGGGCCCACCCTCCCGCTCCGCCCGGCAATCCCTAGGCTGCGCGTGCAGAGGCCCCCGGACCCCGCCGCGCCCGCCCCGCCACACCCCCTCGGGGCTACACGACGCCGCGCCTGGTGCCGGACTGCTTTAGGTACACCAGCCGGGTGCGCGTCGGTCCCTCCTGCCCTGGAGCCATCTCAACAGGTTCACGACGTTGCGTTCCACTTGCTCCGTCGCCGAGTACTACAGTAAATGATTGCACAAAATAAAAACGAAGCAAATGTTCTCCTTGAGCCTTTTTCATAGTGATTACCATTTTCACTCTTGCTTTAACAAGAGTACTCCCGTGTTGCTGCCTCTGCGTAAGAATACTCTTCATATTCCGAAGAATTGGGTTAGTAAAATAAGGTCTGGAACTCCCGCGTCCGAACACCACCTCCTCCCCTCGCCTACCCCACATGCGGCACACTTTCTGACTGCTCGCCGACCCAATACCCCGACAGTTTCTCAGGGAGCTATGATTTGCCCTTTGTGGAGGGCGCTACAAGGTTGACCTACTGGGCTTATAGCACATTATTTGAAGGGGGGAACTCCCTGACATTACTGGCAGGTATAGAATGATGGCATCTGACCCGAAATGGCAACAAATTTATATCCATAACAGGACAGCGGTAGAGGCGTCGTAGGTGCATGGCTCCGAGGGGGGGAAACAGGGAGAATTTTGTAGTTTTCTCTTACCAACGTCTTAATGTCAGCTCTCTAATCTCAGTACTTCGCGACAGTACTTCGCCACGTAAGCTGTGTCTCTGGCCTAGAACAACACTTGCATCGGAAGTTGCCGAAAACGTACCGGGTGTAACACTGTGAATACGCAGCAGTGTTGCGGGGTTGCATACCTGCCAGGGCTGCAGGGGCCATGGCGCCTTACGGGCAAATTGGGTAGGCAAACCCGCAACACTGCTGCGCATTCACAGTTACACCCAGTACAGATGATTATGGTAGGTGATTATGGTAGGTGCACGCCAAAGCGTGTGCAGCGTAACAGGCTTGGCGATACCTCCGTAGGTCCGTTCCCGCGTCCATTCCTTAATTTTTGGCAGGAACACTGACATTCGGGACTTGATTGCTTTACATTGAACACCAGAAGGACCGAGATTCTCGTATACCTGTAATAGGAGCAGGGCAATCAGTTTGCCCACTCTACACTGCAAAAATTCTTTGTCACGATGACGAAAATAACATGGCTAATTTTTAGCACAGGGGTGTCGTGTTGGGTTTCCTCGTCACGGTGACGAAAAAACCCTTGTCATGGCACGAAAAGAAATCCCTGACGACACCCCTGTACTAAAAAAATAGCCATGGTATTTTCGTCATCGTGACAAAGAATTTTTACAGTGTATCGTTTTTGTGTCGTTTTTGGTTGAAGGCTGTAATGGTTTCCTTTGGCAATAGAAAATTAAACGGGGTCACCTGGGGTGATCACTTTGGTCCTGCTAATGGTATAAAAATTGAGGGCATGAACTGACCACCTTCGGCGAGCGCTGGTGTTGCTGCACGGTCAGTTCCCTCTTCTTCTTACCCCAACTTCTCCCGACTCTGTAGAATTAAATGTTGTTGTTTTTATTTTTAATTGCTTCCTAAACATATTACTAATTTTACTAATTAATTTTGTATTCTATTTTTTGTAAGGCCAGAGCAGAGAGGGTAGTTTCCGCCAGGAGCCAAACACACTCCCAGTTGTGCATGTGCCTCGCGCTACACTGCGCCTCCTTCCTTCTCCAGCTGGCCGTGATCTTGGCACGCAAAAGAAAGTCGACCGGCAGGCAGGCAGGGCGCCGTGGCAATGGCCGTGAAAAGAGCTGCTGCTGACCGAGACTTGCAATTCCTTCCTCGCCGAATGGCCGGGCTGCGCGTGAGTGCGAGCGAGACGGAAGCAGCCGGCCGAGTGAAAGTAGTTCCTGCGCTCGCCTCATGGCCGCGGTGATGCAACGGAGGTGCATCCACGGGGTTGCATCACCGGCCAGCCCAGCTTCCCCGATTATACCAGGTGAGTGAGTGAGTGAGTGAGTGAGTGAGTGAGTGAGTGAGTGAGTGAGTGAGTGAGTGAGTGAGTGAGTGAGTCGTCGCGTGCCCATGTATGTCCGCCCGCGCAGTGCCCAACACGCCTTACAATGCCACGACGGTCCCAAACGGTCCCAAACTTATCGGTAAACCTATCCCATCGCCTGGAATCGGAGATTGGCTCAGAAATATCCCGTCGTGTAATGCAGTTATGTTGTCTGTACTGTACCGCACACACGTGGGTGAGCGAGTTTGCCTAGTCGATAGAGGTCGTAATGATGGGGGCAAGTCGGACCAGAAGGCCATTTCTTCTGCATGCCCTGGGATGGGTCTCATGTCCTCAACGTTGCTGTAGAAGTTTCAGTGTGTTCTGCACGATTATGTTTTCTTCTTTCAGTCCATGTTGTTCTTTGCCACGTACCAGCACCAACCTCTCTAAATATCTATCATATTTTAATACACAAGGGAGAGAGGGGAGGAGCGGGTCACGTAATCGCACGTAACAAATGTAGGCTTGGCTCATCCAACAGAGTCCATTCCCTATTTCTGTACCACGTGATGTAATTTCAAACAATATACCAGGACTGATTATATCGATTACGGAATATACACAGAAGGAGGATGGGGAGGAGGGGGGAGGAGGACGAGGACGAGGAGGAGGGCACAGCACCGCCACCGCCACAACCGCCGACAGCACCCTAGGAGGAGGCTGCTTTGTCGTGCGGCGGGTGAGGGCTGAGGTGTGACGCAACTCGACCCGGTAACGATTTCCCCGATGTCACCGATACCATGAAACTATATGCCTAATTACTTGCTACACACTGTTCAAGTCCACATCCTACAGTTTGCTCTAATAAAATATATGTGGGGAGAACGCCAAAATGGTCAAAATATCCTGTTAAGATCCTGCTAAGCCAATCGTGGTCAATATCGACGTTCGTTGCCTGAATCAGGAGTGCCCGAAAGTGCCCCTGTCTAGACTATGTTGCAAGCGAAAGGGTAAGTGACATCCACACGATTTCCGAGCTCGTTGCGAAAGGGCGTATATTCGATACAGAGTGCTTCCTTATCGCGATGTAAATTCAATTGCTTCATATTCTTAACTCACCAAGTGCTTCGCACCTACACGGAAAAAAATAAGTAAGCTGTGATAGCTAATGTGTTAGCTGCCAGCGTGACAAGCAATGCGTTAGCTGTAGAGCTAATCTCTGTCTGTGAGAGCCAAGCAATGTTTACTATAGCAGATAATCACGTCAGCTGTAAAAACTAATGCGGGAGAAAGTTTTTATGAGATGTTAAAACTTAAATTTTTGCAGAGTTGTTCCATTTACGTTGTTTAGGGTGCGTCCTTCCTCACTTCTACTGCCCTTAACAAGGAATTAGAACCGACCCGAGTGGGTGTTGAACCCTCGCCCATCGGCGCTGCGCTCCGACTTGGAGGCACTGAGCCACTGCGCGCGTTGAAACTGGGATGAAAAGCAAGCATCAAGTTGGAACTCGGAAAAACAACCTTGATGTTTGGGCTTCAGCCCTAACAGCTAGTAAAATTCGCTTGACCAGACTAGACGTAAGCTTCCATAAGCAAACTCTGGTAAGCCGCGGTAGCTGTCGAGGGATTGGTTGGTAGAGCTAATCTTTAGTTGGCCCACCCCATACATATTTTGTTGTGGCTGTTAGCTGCTGGACACAACATGCCTCAGCCAACACAGAGAAGAAAATTTAGTCACACGAGCTTAGGGGCATTTAGCTACAAGAAACAAACTTTCTCGTTTCTCACAACTAAGAATTAAGCATATTCAACAAATACATATGTTGTACTGGTCGAACACCTGCAAACGTTGTGCTGGTATAGATAACACATTTTTTTCCGTGTAGCAAACTAATTTGTTCGTAAGGATTTAACAGTGCATGGTGCTGTCGTGCCGTAGGTTGCAGGTGCAGGGGCTTGCGGCTCGTGCTGCAGGTGCAGCAGGGGCGGTTGCGGTGGTGCCGCGCCGCTGTAGACAGGGCAGGTGGCGCGTCCACATGCTTAAGCCACAAAGATAAATAAACGGAAATCTTTGTTTTGCACAAATCGGGGTCTGTACAAAAATCGTGCTTTTATACAGTCAGAGTGAACTCTATAAGCTCTCCGTTTCGTTGGAATCATTTTCCAGAAGAGCGGCGTCCGCACTGTAAAAAATATGTGTCGGAAAAATCCCATAAATGTGTCTGAAGCAAATTACATATACAGTGTGTAGGATTTTTCCTATACGACTGTGTGGGAAAAATCCCATACGCGTGCAGCAGATCTACGAGACAAGTGTAGGCTTTTTCCTATACGAGTGTGTGGGAAAAATCCCATACGAGTGCAGTAGATTTCCTTGACAGGTGTGGGATTTTTCCCGTACGAATTTTCAAAAGAAAAAATGATATTTTTGGGGCTGTGGACTCGGATCCTACTCTTACTGCACCCTCACTCCTCGTAATTTACATTTAAGTTCACAATTCTATTTAAAAAATACTTTACCGGACGCGGAGTTGAACCTCGGACTTCTGGGTTGCGATGCTGCCACGCTGACCACTAGACCACGGGGACTAGTTGGAAGAGAGGCCGTAGCGTCCCCGGGTCATCTCAGAGCCGCGCGACCGGCCCCACCCGGCCATTATTAGAGGCCAGGTGCGGGCGGCGGCCACCTGCCCTTTGCGTAAGGGATTTCTAAATGCATGTTTTGATTTCGGGAATGATATTAAACTCTGTGCCCTAATATTTTGATATATTTCATTTCTCTTGAGAAGCACTCTCGACAC
>NW_026267261.1:27368-28665 GCF_000697945.3 Frankliniella occidentalis | reverse complement strand
GAGGAAATGAGGGAGGGCAAAAGAGAGACGAACAAACTACTTGTTGGCTCCTCCAGGCGGAACTCACTGGTACGTCCTGTCCATCCTGGAGCCGTTCAAGGCCACCCCACTCCAGTGCTCCGGGTCTTCCCGTCCCGACGCGCTCTTGGCGCGCCTCTACTGCCAACACTTTCGGAAATAGTCACGTCCAGGTGAAAACAATTCGTTGAAGGCGTGAACAAAAAGAAGACGGCCAACTACTTTTCAGTCAGGAGTCACCTTATGATTCGTCAGTGTACACACACTCTTTGGAGGAGTATGAATGGGCAAAGAAGTTGGCTCGACGGCATTTTGTTTTCTTTCGCCGTGGTCGTCGTCATCTACTAGTTTCTGAATGCTTCTCTCGGCCGCCGCACAGCTCTGGTGCGCAATGCGCTTCGCTATGCGGAAAGGCATGAGAGTGCGGGCTTGCCGGCGGCGGCTTTGTTTCTTCAGATGGACGATGAGAGACGTCGCCGTCGCCGTTTCGTCGAGTAGATCCGCGCGAATATCCCGCCCCCAGAAATAGGGGGAGGTGGAGCTACTCCGCCTCGCCACTCCTCTTACGCTCGAGTCGGCCCCGTGCGTGGGGGAGGGCGTGTACTTACCATGAAGCGTACCGTGGGGCGCGGGGGTGGGCTCGACCCCCCTAGGGGGAAAGGAGAGACAAAACCGATGTCCGATCGGTCATCAAATTTGTCGTTTAATTTTCATCTTGTCCTGTTTGTCAGATATGTTTGTCATGATCATTTTTATTTCCCTGTTTTCCAATGGTGTGTGATCTACCTATATCTCGAAACGGGAGGAGCGCCGTAAACAAGTATTGTTGTCGATAGTCTATATATAGTTTAACTTTGTTTTGTTCCGTGATACCACGTATACCTAAGGGGTTGCCAAAGTGAATCGCAGCACTCTACTTATTGCAGCCAGCCACGCACAAACGCATAGTCAGTAGTAAGCATTGTCTGCCATAAGTTAGCCCTACCCCTGCGCCACTTCTTTTCCGTCCGTTACACCAGCAGTGCAGAAAGTCCTGTACCCACAGCGGGCTCCGTCCCGCCCCTCGCCAACAAGCCGCTAAGCCCCATGATCTGATCACGGCCCGGGGCCCGGGACATCATCCCCTCGGAGCCCGGCGCCCGGCCCTGGGCTGGGCTGGGCCTGCACGTGTACAGGGCCATTGACTCCTCCATGCAGTGCCTACGCCTCGCTGTAGCCGCGCCAGCCGCGCTCTCGCTCTCACACACGCGGGCGGGCGGTGCGCGGGGGCGTGGTGGCG
>NW_026267261.1:18856-27153 GCF_000697945.3 Frankliniella occidentalis | reverse complement strand
CCTTCCCTTCCCTTCCCTTCCCTTCCCTTCCCTTTCCCCTCCCCTGACTTCACTTCCCTTCCCTGTTCGTCCCTTCCCTTTCCCTTCCCTTCGGCCCGCAGGGCTGCCTTACTGGGCCAGCCGCGAGGCTAGGCCGGCGAGCCGCGGCTGGTGGCCGGTGGTGGGGAGCCGCGGGGTCGTGGTGGGGGGCTGTGTCTGTCTCTCTCGCTCCCCCTCCGGCGCCGGCCGCACGTGGAGCCGGCCTAGGAGGACGCCGGCAGCCCTCCCTCCCGAAGGGCTCCCGAAGGGCTGCACGTGGACTTGCTGCGGAGTTCAGTGACCCGCTCGCGGCCGGGGCGGGGCGGGGTAGGGCGGGGCGGGGTAGGGCGGGGCGGGGTAGGGCGGGGCGGGGTAGGGCGGGGCGGGGTAGGGCGGGGCGGGGTAGGGCGGGGCGGGGTAGGGCGGGGCGGGGTAGGGCGGGGCGGGGTAGGGCGGGGCGGGGTAGGGCGGGGCGGGGTAGGGCGGGGCGGGGTAGGGCGGGGCGGGGTAGGGCGGGGCGGGGTAGGGCGGGGCGGGGTAGGGCGGGGCGGGGTAGGGCGGGGCGGGGTAGGGCGGGGCGGGGTAGGGCGGGGCGGGGTAGGGCGGGGCGGGGTAGGGCGGGGCGGGGTAGGGCGGGGCGGGGTAGGGCGGGGCGGGGTAGGGCGGGGCGGGGTAGGGCGGGGCGGGGTAGGGCGGGGCGGGGTAGGGCGGGGCGGGGTAGGGCGGGGCGGGGTAGGGCGGGGCGGGGTAGGGCGGGGCGGGGTAGGGCGGGGCGGGGTAGGGCGGGGCGGGGTAGGGCGGGGCGGGGTAGGGCGGGGCGGGGTAGGGCGGGGCGGGGTAGGGCGGGGCGGGGTAGGGCGGGGCGGGGTAGGGCGGGGCGGGGTAGGGCGGGGCGGGGTAGGGCGGGGCGGGGTAGGGCGGGGCGGGGTAGGGCGGGGCGGGGTAGGGCGGGGCGGGGTAGGGCGGGGCGGGGTAGGGCGGGGCGGGGTAGGGCGGGGCGGGGTAGGGCGGGGCGGGGTAGGGCGGGGCGGGGTAGGGCGGGGCGG
Source organism: Frankliniella occidentalis (assembly GCF_000697945.3). Lineage (NCBI taxonomy): Eukaryota > Metazoa > Arthropoda > Insecta > Thysanoptera > Thripidae > Frankliniella > Frankliniella occidentalis. The sequence continues at coordinate 26,089 of NW_026267261.1, read as the reverse complement.
GGTAGGGCGGGGCGGGGTAGGGCGGGGCGGGGTAGGGCGGGGCGGGGTAGGGCGGGGCGGGGTAGGGCGGGGCGGGGTAGGGCGGGGCGGGGTAGGGCGGGGCGGGGTAGGGCGGGGCGGGGTAGGGCGGGGCGGGGTAGGGCGGGGCGGGGTAGGGCGGGGCGGGGTAGGGCGGGGCGGGGTAGGGCGGGGCGGGGTAGGGCGGGGCGGGGTAGGGCGGGGCGGGGTAGGGCGGGGCGGGGTAGGGCGGGGCGGGGTAGGGCGGGGCGGGGTAGGGCGGGGCGGGGTAGGGCGGGGCGGGGTAGGGCGGGGCGGGGTAGGGCGGGGCGGGGTAGGGCGGGGCGGGGTAGGGCGGGGCGGGGTAGGGCGGGGCGGGGTAGGGCGGGGCGGGGTAGGGCGGGGCGGGGTAGGGCGGGGCGGGGTAGGGCGGGGCGGGGTAGGGCGGGGCGGGGTAGGGCGGGGCGGGGTAGGGCGGGGCGGGGTAGGGCGGGGCGGGGTAGGGCGGGGCGGGGTAGGGCGGGGCGGGGTAGGGCGGGGCGGGGTAGGGCGGGGCGGGGTAGGGCGGGGCGGGGTAGGGCGGGGCGGGGTAGGGCGGGGCGGGGTAGGGCGGGGCGGGGTAGGGCGGGGCGGGGTAGGGCGGGGCGGGGTAGGGCGGGGCGGGGTAGGGCGGGGCGGGGTAGGGCGGGGCGGGGTAGGGCGGGGCGGGGTAGGGCGGGGCGGGGTAGGGCGGGGCGGGGTAGGGCGGGGCGGGGTAGGGCGGGGCGGGGTAGGGCGGGGCGGGGTAGGGCGGGGCGGGGTAGGGCGGGGCGGGGTAGGGCGGGGCGGGGTAGGGCGGGGCGGGGTAGGGCGGGGCGGGGTAGGGCGGGGCGGGGTAGGGCGGGGCGGGGTAGGGCGGGGCGGGGTAGGGCGGGGCGGGGTAGGGCGGGGCGGGGTAGGGCGGGGCGGGGTAGGGCGGGGCGGGGTAGGGCGGGGCGGGGTAGGGCGGGGCGGGGTAGGGCGGGGCGGGGTAGGGCGGGGCGGGGTAGGGCGGGGCGGGGTAGGGCGGGGCGGGGTAGGGCGGGGCGGGGTAGGGCGGGGCGGGGTAGGGCGGGGCGGGGTAGGGCGGGGCGGGGTAGGGCGGGGCGGGGTAGGGCGGGGCGGGGTAGGGCGGGGCGGGGTAGGGCGGGGCGGGGTAGGGCGGGGCGGGGTAGGGCGGGGCGGGGTAGGGCGGGGCGGGGTAGGGCGGGGCGGGGTAGGGCGGGGCGGGGTAGGGCGGGGCGGGGTAGGGCGGGGCGGGGTAGGGCGGGGCGGGGTAGGGCGGGGCGGGGTAGGGCGGGGCGGGGTAGGGCGGGGCGGGGTAGGGCGGGGCGGGGTAGGGCGGGGCGGGGTAGGGCGGGGCGGGGTAGGGCGGGGCGGGGTAGGGCGGGGCGGGGTAGGGCGGGGCGGGGTAGGGCGGGGCGGGGTAGGGCGGGGCGGGGTAGGGCGGGGCGGGGTAGGGCGGGGCGGGGTAGGGCGGGGCGGGGTAGGGCGGGGCGGGGTAGGGCGGGGCGGGGTAGGGCGGGGCGGGGTAGGGCGGGGCGGGGTAGGGCGGGGCGGGGTAGGGCGGGGCGGGGTAGGGCGGGGCGGGGTAGGGCGGGGCGGGGTAGGGCGGGGCGGGGTAGGGCGGGGCGGGGTAGGGCGGGGCGGGGTAGGGCGGGGCGGGGTAGGGCGGGGCGGGGTAGGGCGGGGCGGGGTAGGGCGGGGCGGGGTAGGGCGGGGCGGGGTAGGGCGGGGCGGGGTAGGGCGGGGCGGGGTAGGGCGGGGCGGGGTAGGGCGGGGCGGGGTAGGGCGGGGCGGGGTAGGGCGGGGCGGGGTAGGGCGGGGCGGGGTAGGGCGGGGCGGGGTAGGGCGGGGCGGGGTAGGGCGGGGCGGGGTAGGGCGGGGCGGGGTAGGGCGGGGCGGGGTAGGGCGGGGCGGGGTAGGGCGGGGCGGGGTAGGGCGGGGCGGGGTAGGGCGGGGCGGGGTAGGGCGGGGCGGGGTAGGGCGGGGCGGGGTAGGGCGGGGCGGGGTAGGGCGGGGCGGGGTAGGGCGGGGCGGGGTAGGGCGGGGCGGGGTAGGGCGGGGCGGGGTAGGGCGGGGCGGGGTAGGGCGGGGCGGGGTAGGGCGGGGCGGGGTAGGGCGGGGCGGGGTAGGGCGGGGCGGGGTAGGGCGGGGCGGGGTAGGGCGGGGCGGGGTAGGGCGGGGCGGGGTAGGGCGGGGCGGGGTAGGGCGGGGCGGGGTAGGGCGGGGCGGGGTAGGGCGGGGCGGGGTAGGGCGGGGCGGGGTAGGGCGGGGCGGGGTAGGGCGGGGCGGGGTAGGGCGGGGCGGGGTAGGGCGGGGCGGGGTAGGGCGGGGCGGGGTAGGGCGGGGCGGGGTAGGGCGGGGCGGGGTAGGGCGGGGCGGGGTAGGGCGGGGCGGGGTAGGGCGGGGCGGGGTAGGGCGGGGCGGGGTAGGGCGGGGCGGGGTAGGGCGGGGCGGGGTAGGGCGGGGCGGGGTAGGGCGGGGCGGGGTAGGGCGGGGCGGGGTAGGGCGGGGCGGGGTAGGGCGGGGCGGGGTAGGGCGGGGCGGGGTAGGGCGGGGCGGGGTAGGGCGGGGCGGGGTAGGGCGGGGCGGGGTAGGGCGGGGCGGGGTAGGGCGGGGCGGGGTAGGGCGGGGCGGGGTAGGGCGGGGCGGGGTAGGGCGGGGCGGGGTAGGGCGGGGCGGGGTAGGGCGGGGCGGGGTAGGGCGGGGCGGGGTAGGGCGGGGCGGGGTAGGGCGGGGCGGGGTAGGGCGGGGCGGGGTAGGGCGGGGCGGGGTAGGGCGGGGCGGGGTAGGGCGGGGCGGGGTAGGGCGGGGCGGGGTAGGGCGGGGCGGGGTAGGGCGGGGCGGGGTAGGGCGGGGCGGGGTAGGGCGGGGCGGGGTAGGGCGGGGCGGGGTAGGGCGGGGCGGGGTAGGGCGGGGCGGGGTAGGGCGGGGCGGGGTAGGGCGGGGCGGGGTAGGGCGGGGCGGGGTAGGGCGGGGCGGGGTAGGGCGGGGCGGGGTAGGGCGGGGCGGGGTAGGGCGGGGCGGGGTAGGGCGGGGCGGGGTAGGGCGGGGCGGGGTAGGGCGGGGCGGGGTAGGGCGGGGCGGGGTAGGGCGGGGCGGGGTAGGGCGGGGCGGGGTAGGGCGGGGCGGGGTAGGGCGGGGCGGGGTAGGGCGGGGCGGGGTAGGGCGGGGCGGGGTAGGGCGGGGCGGGGTAGGGCGGGGCGGGGTAGGGCGGGGCGGGGTAGGGCGGGGCGGGGTAGGGCGGGGCGGGGTAGGGCGGGGCGGGGTAGGGCGGGGCGGGGTAGGGCGGGGCGGGGTAGGGCGGGGCGGGGTAGGGCGGGGCGGGGTAGGGCGGGGCGGGGTAGGGCGGGGCGGGGTAGGGCGGGGCGGGGTAGGGCGGGGCGGGGTAGGGCGGGGCGGGGTAGGGCGGGGCGGGGTAGGGCGGGGCGGGGTAGGGCGGGGCGGGGTAGGGCGGGGCGGGGTAGGGCGGGGCGGGGTAGGGCGGGGCGGGGTAGGGCGGGGCGGGGTAGGGCGGGGCGGGGTAGGGCGGGGCGGGGTAGGGCGGGGCGGGGTAGGGCGGGGCGGGGTAGGGCGGGGCGGGGTAGGGCGGGGCGGGGTAGGGCGGGGCGGGGTAGGGCGGGGCGGGGTAGGGCGGGGCGGGGTAGGGCGGGGCGGGGTAGGGCGGGGCGGGGTAGGGCGGGGCGGGGTAGGGCGGGGCGGGGTAGGGCGGGGCGGGGTAGGGCGGGGCGGGGTAGGGCGGGGCGGGGTAGGGCGGGGCGGGGTAGGGCGGGGCGGGGTAGGGCGGGGCGGGGTAGGGCGGGGCGGGGTAGGGCGGGGCGGGGTAGGGCGGGGCGGGGTAGGGCGGGGCGGGGTAGGGCGGGGCGGGGTAGGGCGGGGCGGGGTAGGGCGGGGCGGGGTAGGGCGGGGCGGGGTAGGGCGGGGCGGGGTAGGGCGGGGCGGGGTAGGGCGGGGCGGGGTAGGGCGGGGCGGGGTAGGGCGGGGCGGGGTAGGGCGGGGCGGGGTAGGGCGGGGCGGGGTAGGGCGGGGCGGGGTAGGGCGGGGCGGGGTAGGGCGGGGCGGGGTAGGGCGGGGCGGGGTAGGGCGGGGCGGGGTAGGGCGGGGCGGGGTAGGGCGGGGCGGGGTAGGGCGGGGCGGGGTAGGGCGGGGCGGGGTAGGGCGGGGCGGGGTAGGGCGGGGCGGGGTAGGGCGGGGCGGGGTAGGGCGGGGCGGGGTAGGGCGGGGCGGGGTAGGGCGGGGCGGGGTAGGGCGGGGCGGGGTAGGGCGGGGCGGGGTAGGGCGGGGCGGGGTAGGGCGGGGCGGGGTAGGGCGGGGCGGGGTAGGGCGGGGCGGGGTAGGGCGGGGCGGGGTAGGGCGGGGCGGGGTAGGGCGGGGCGGGGTAGGGCGGGGCGGGGTAGGGCGGGGCGGGGTAGGGCGGGGCGGGGTAGGGCGGGGCGGGGTAGGGCGGGGCGGGGTAGGGCGGGGCGGGGTAGGGCGGGGCGGGGTAGGGCGGGGCGGGGTAGGGCGGGGCGGGGTAGGGCGGGGCGGGGTAGGGCGGGGCGGGGTAGGGCGGGGCGGGGTAGGGCGGGGCGGGGTAGGGCGGGGCGGGGTAGGGCGGGGCGGGGTAGGGCGGGGCGGGGTAGGGCGGGGCGGGGTAGGGCGGGGCGGGGTAGGGCGGGGCGGGGTAGGGCGGGGCGGGGTAGGGCGGGGCGGGGTAGGGCGGGGCGGGGTAGGGCGGGGCGGGGTAGGGCGGGGCGGGGTAGGGCGGGGCGGGGTAGGGCGGGGCGGGGTAGGGCGGGGCGGGGTAGGGCGGGGCGGGGTAGGGCGGGGCGGGGTAGGGCGGGGCGGGGTAGGGCGGGGCGGGGTAGGGCGGGGCGGGGTAGGGCGGGGCGGGGTAGGGCGGGGCGGGGTAGGGCGGGGCGGGGTAGGGCGGGGCGGGGTAGGGCGGGGCGGGGTAGGGCGGGGCGGGGTAGGGCGGGGCGGGGTAGGGCGGGGCGGGGTAGGGCGGGGCGGGGTAGGGCGGGGCGGGGTAGGGCGGGGCGGGGTAGGGCGGGGCGGGGTAGGGCGGGGCGGGGTAGGGCGGGGCGGGGTAGGGCGGGGCGGGGTAGGGCGGGGCGGGGTAGGGCGGGGCGGGGTAGGGCGGGGCGGGGTAGGGCGGGGCGGGGTAGGGCGGGGCGGGGTAGGGCGGGGCGGGGTAGGGCGGGGCGGGGTAGGGCGGGGCGGGGTAGGGCGGGGCGGGGTAGGGCGGGGCGGGGTAGGGCGGGGCGGGGTAGGGCGGGGCGGGGTAGGGCGGGGCGGGGTAGGGCGGGGCGGGGTAGGGCGGGGCGGGGTAGGGCGGGGCGGGGTAGGGCGGGGCGGGGTAGGGCGGGGCGGGGTAGGGCGGGGCGGGGTAGGGCGGGGCGGGGTAGGGCGGGGCGGGGTAGGGCGGGGCGGGGTAGGGCGGGGCGGGGTAGGGCGGGGCGGGGTAGGGCGGGGCGGGGTAGGGCGGGGCGGGGTAGGGCGGGGCGGGGTAGGGCGGGGCGGGGTAGGGCGGGGCGGGGTAGGGCGGGGCGGGGTAGGGCGGGGCGGGGTAGGGCGGGGCGGGGTAGGGCGGGGCGGGGTAGGGCGGGGCGGGGTAGGGCGGGGCGGGGTAGGGCGGGGCGGGGTAGGGCGGGGCGGGGTAGGGCGGGGCGGGGTAGGGCGGGGCGGGGTAGGGCGGGGCGGGGTAGGGCGGGGCGGGGTAGGGCGGGGCGGGGTAGGGCGGGGCGGGGTAGGGCGGGGCGGGGTAGGGCGGGGCGGGGTAGGGCGGGGCGGGGTAGGGCGGGGTGGCGCGGTGGTGGGGTGGCGGACGGGAGGGGGAGTGGCGGCGCTGCGCTAGGCGACGCGGCCCGACCGACGCCGACAGGGCGACGCCGCGCCGCGACGGCCTGGCCGGGTTGACGAAGGGCCGGGCTGTAGGGACGCGACGACGCCGACGATCGGCGGCAGCACAAGGAAGGGAAGGGCGGGGCGGGGCCGGGCGGGGATACGCGGCGAGGAGCGCGGGGCCGCCCCTAGCTCTCGCTCACCCTAGCTAACCAGGACCGAGGGTGGCGGAGCCGCGGTGGCCAACCCCAGCCTGGTCACAGGGCACTGATTACGACTCCTCGCCCCACGACGCCCGGCGCCCGGCAGGCCGCCAAGGGTAGTATGACAACGGGGCCGAGATCCACCGGGGACGCCAGCCAGCGGCGGCGCCTTCTTTTCTTTCCTACATTCTTGCTGTACACCCCCGCACGGCCTCACAACGCGCGCACACACACACGCACCCGCACACGCACCCGCACACGCACCCGCACACATACACACATAGACACAGCCCCCATGTCCACGGTCCGAAGGAGGCCATCCTCTTTGCTGTTCATAGTGCGGGCCCGACGGGCCTCTTGGCCCATTTCGGGGCTCCATACATGCGGACATGCGAAAATGCTGCACTCCGACAGCTCGCCCCGCCCCGCCCGGCATGAGGCCGGCTGGAGCGCACGCAGCGCGAGTCCTCGCTATCAGATCCCCGGCCGCGCTGTCACATCCCGGTGGCGCCATCTCGTGGCGGGGGCGGCCGGGGCGGTGGAGGGTAGTCTCCCTGTCTATCTCTGCCGCCCGCCCCACTCACTCACTGACTGACTGAGGGCGGCCGGGCCGGGGGCCTCACCCCAACCCCACCCCGCCGCGGCCCCTTCCCGACGACAATTATGAGACGACTTGCTTAAGAGCTGTTATTTTACTGCTCGCCTGGAGCGGCTATTTAAAAGCAGGGGCTGTTAAAATAATGTCGCGGTGGGGTAGCGCCGGCTGACACAGGCCGCAGGAAGGGGGGGGGGGAGGCACCCCGGCGATATTCACAATCAAGTAGTTTTCGGGTTAAATTATTTCACACACTGAGTAAGTGCGTGAGAGAGTAAGAGGTCAGAACGGAGAACGGACTATAATGGCGAATAAATAACTTTGTTGAAGACACACCAGAACGAGGATCCGGATGTGACAAAGACATTTGGTCTCACGGAGCGGGTACGCGTGGTTGCGTAACAGCACCGACACAGCACCGCCACCGAAACTAGTGGGCTGCCATGAGCGGGCCATGGGCTGGGCACGGCTGGGGGTCATAGAACCATAAACTCCTTAGCTTCTCTCCGCTCTTCTCTCTCCCTCTCTCTCTCTCTCTCTCTCTCTCTCTCTCTCTCTCTCTCTCTCTCTCTCTCTCTCTCTCTCTCTCTCTCT
>NW_026267261.1:15647-18626 GCF_000697945.3 Frankliniella occidentalis | reverse complement strand
CGCCGCCTACCTCGTCCCCAAAGGCCCAGGGCGACCCTCCATGGCGGTGAGATCGCGTCACCAGGGTGTCGCCTGTCCTGGAGGACACCGTCCAAAGAACGACTTGACGCGCGCATACTCCGCGTCGCGCCGGCCGTCGCCACACGGAGTAGCGCCAAGGTGCGGCTCGGCAGCGGCGGGTGAACAGTGAACAGCGGTGAGAACGGCGCGGTCCTCGACTGATAGGCCAGGTGTGTCAAGCCTCTCTCATCCGGGAGCCAACAGGGGCTGGGGGTGGTCTGGGGGGCGCACCTGCCCGAGGACCCCGCTGACCCAACCTCCATAATGCCGCTCTCTTGGCGGCTGTCCCATGCCGGGTCGGGTAATAGTCCAACCAACACGAGGATGAATGACGGATACCCGGGCGGGGCGGGGCGGGGCGGCCGGCCTATCCTGTCCACGGAGAGGGAGAAAGTGAAACAATGGATATACCAAGGACGCCGAGCCGCAGCCGAGCCGAGGCCTTTGGAAGGGCTCGGCTGCGCTCGGCTCGGCACCGCGAGGTCTGTGACCCGCGGGCGCGCTAGGGCTGCCGGCGACCGGCGCGCCCGCGGCCCGCGGCTGCGGCTCAGCGCTGCAGGAGCACCCGGGCCCCGCTAATACTTGGAACAGCACTTCAACTTCAACATGGGCCATGGCTATGGCGACGACCTGTTCAACTAAACTAACTGGAGTCCCCATTATACGCGGGTTTCACCCTAAGGCCGTTTGCGGCCCATTACCTGCGGACCGTACGTACGTTCCTCCTGCTTGTGTTTTAACTCTGGCCGTGCAGCGAAAGTCGACTCAAAATATGCACAATTTTGGATGAAAACGCTCAATCTATGACTTTCGGGGGAACAATTTTCGCCAAATGTCGACGTTTCCAGGCGTTTTAAATTATAACTTTTGACAAAATTGATACGACCATTTTATTAAAGGTACAGAGCCCATATTCTACACAGTTTTGTTGACACACCCTGAGAATTTCAGGTCTCTTCCTCAACCCTTTTCCGAGTTATCGCACAGATGAAAGAAACTTATTAGTCCCTTTAGTATAATAAGGCCAATAGGCCTCTGTGCTAAAAAGCATTGATTCTCTCCTTCTGCTTTGCCGTCATTATTATTGGTCCCAGAATCCGTCACCGCCCCCTCTCACGTAAGACCATGCACGGCCGTGCCCATGGCGCCCAGGAACACGCCTTCGGTCAGATCCGCCTCCGCCTCCAGAAGTTCCTGGCGCGTCGGCAGCTCTAGCGGACACGTGCCGGTTTGGTGTTGCGCGGGGCGGGCCGGGGCGGGCAGGGCGGGGGAGGGTGGATTGCACTGCGACTCCACGTGGGACAGGCCACGGACCTCTAGCGAGCCCTAAGGGCCGGGCCCGGCCGGGCCGGGGAGGGAAGGCCCAACGCAGGCGGGGCGGGGCGGGGCGCGCACTGCGAGCGGGGAGGGGATAGACCATGGTGGGAAGGCAGGGCGGCGCGATGCACAAGCCGAGCCCCCACTGCCCTCGCCAGCGCTGCGCGGCCCGCGCGGCCCCCCGCGGCCCCCGCGACACGTGGACGGGTCGTCGACCCCGGCGCTGGCCCTTGGCGCGGCCTAGGCTGGGGCCCTTACACCCGCGGGGTCTCTGCCCTCTCAACGCGCGCCCGCCCGCCCAGGCCTGCCCGCCCAGGCCCCGCCCCGCCCGGCACGGCCCTTCCCTTCCGCCCTACGTTCATCGTTTTGATCGATGCCACCGCCGCAGCCGCGCCGCGGCCCTTCACCCTAGGCTTGTGCAGCTTGGCAACGAACATGGCGAGCCGGCTATAGGGCTCTGGCCAGATGTTTGAACCCGGATTCTTCAGCAGAGAGTGCTCGCTGCAGCCACTCCATATTTCTGTTTTCAAAACGTGGTGGGCTGTGACTCTTAAAAGAAACATTAGCTAGTATATAGCATGGCTAATGTGTATGCCACCACCTGGTGGACAGAGACATCATCAGCAACATTGCCTCATGATCTGTTTGTGGGAGTTCTAAAACATTTGGTTGTGCCAGCCAATCTCCACCTCCACACAGTTTAGATACTCGAATGTAGCAAAAATGCATGGCTGCAACAGACAAAGCTGAGCCCCCGAAACAAAGTCGTAGGATGTGGTCCTTACTTTGGTCTCTGCGTACCCTACTATAGGTAACCCACCAACACATCGTTACCCATACCCATACCTGCAGCAACTTTTCTTTTTCCTGATGTTTCTTCGCAGTCAACGTAAAAGGTGCCGATGAAACGTTTTCTGTGCACGGGGGGTCCCAAAAAGGTTATCGTAAAATTTGGTCTTACGCCACGCGCCACGCGTGAAGATGTACCTGTGAGCACACATCTTAATGTTTAACCACCAATTCTAACAATTCTTGGAACGTATTTTCATCCCCTTCGCTCCCAGCCTGTTGAACCCCGCTGTGGGCTTGGTACTCACAGGACAGCGCACGCCCCTCCTCGCTACTCCCAGGTAGGGGCGCTCCCGCCCGCAACCCTCCGTGCCCCACCCGGAGGGAGAGGAGGGCGATACGATACATTATTTAATTTTCTTCGTTGCCCTTTTACTCCGGACTCCCGCTGGAGAAGCAGGGCGGGGGCGGCGTGACGCCCGAGTGTGTGGCGCTTGCTTTTCGCCTGTTTTAGTATTCACCCTCGTGTCGCTCGTTTGCTCCCGGAGCGGGAAGGGAAGGGCGGCTCTGCTTCCGGCGGCGAGCGCTGAGCACCAAGTCTCGCAGAGGAGTACTCCTCGGGGCCCCGCGGGGGCGCTCCCCGCCCGCTCCCCGCCCGCTCCCCGCGTACAGGAGGTGCTCCTCCTCCCACCTCCAATACAAATAACGTTCGAACGCGTTGCAAAGCCGCCGCCGCCCAGGAAGTCCATTTCTGTCCGGAATGCTGCGCGGGCGTTGGCCGTTGGCCGCGGCGCTGCTGGCCGGTGCAGCCCC
>NW_026267261.1:7629-8927 GCF_000697945.3 Frankliniella occidentalis | reverse complement strand
CCGTACCCCGTACCCCGTACCCCGTACCCCGTACCCCGTACCCCGTACCCCGTACCCCGTACCTCGTACCCCGTACCCGACTACCAGGAGGCCCCTTTCCGTGCTGCCACTGCCTCTGGCCCCGGAAACCTCTCGATTCAAGAACAAAATCTTACTCCACAAAATCAACCCAAATTTGCAATCCACGCTAGAATATATTCTTCCGCTGTACAGTACCGGGTGTGCCTTTGAATGCGCTCCACTGCTGCGGGTTTGCTACCCCTGCCACCTAGGGCGCCATGCCCCCCGCGACCCTAGCGAGTATGCTGTTCCGCAACGCTGAAGCGCATTCAAAGATTCCTTAAATACATGGTGAACTAACTATACTAAACAAATCACTGACCCATCAAGTGGTTCAAACGATCGGGTGCTCCGTTGCCACCCCCTGAGCTGTGCGCCGGGCCGCGCGTTTGCACTAATCCTCCGAGTACGCGGAACAGAGTTAGTATCGTGGGCTAGGGGCCGTGGCACCGCCGCTGAGCCCCGCCCCGCCTTGGAGTCCCCGGCCCGGCCCCGAGCACCATACGCCTGATGACCTGATGTACGGCGGCAGATCTGCCTTTATGGCCACCGCGGTCTCAGGCAGGACCCTATCGATTAAAAAACAGCGGAATCATTCGAGTTGGAGTGGTGCTGGCGCCGTCTGGTGCGGGCCCGGCAGCGGGCGGCGGGCGCTGAGCTTGAGCCGCGCTGAGCCGAGCCAGCGGGGAGCGCCTGCGGGCCGGCAGCCAGGCCGCCGCCACGCACGGCTGTTGGGCAGCCGGCCTACCTTGCGGGCGCCCCACTCTGCGACGAGTCGAGTCGGGCTAGGCTAGTGTGATGCGGCACTGAGCGCAAACTACAACGGTTTTATTTATAACAAGCTGAGCGCAAACTCCAACGTTTTTATTGGTGACAAGGTAGGCCCGGCTAGGCCCGCCCTTCCGCCAAACGAAGTTGCCAGCTTTTCTTCGCTCCGCAGGCAACTCCGTTCGGCCGGGGCCGGGCGTGGCTTGGCCTGCCGGCAGCGTTTGGACATGAGAGAACACTGTAACGGTGTGACACCGTGACTACACCCCACTCTTCTGCTGTGAAAAGAAATTTAAAAAAAGACAAGCGCAGTTTTCAGCTTGTATCGCCTGTCAAACAGTCTTAAAAGTTGACTTTTTACCATAGTTTTAAATATATGCACCCCTAGATCCGGTACGGTTAAAGTTACGGCAAATCCGAGGGCACTTCCCAATTTAGAATGTGTTGCTTTTTTTTTTGGGGGGGGGGGG
>NW_026267261.1:0-7579 GCF_000697945.3 Frankliniella occidentalis | reverse complement strand
GGGGGGGGGTACTTCCTCTGTCATTTTACGATAGGACGCCTGAGTGGTCATTTTCACCGTATTTTCGTCGAAAAAAACACTCTATCGCCCAAACGGAGCAGGGTAGAGTCAAACGGACCAAATTGTAGGCCAAATGATACTACTCTCATAAGTTATCTATTAGGAGACCATAAAAAAATATTTTGTTCCTACTTTTTGGACCAACACCTATTTCTTTGTTACCCCCTTTCATCCCCTCAGGGGTGGTTGCCAGGATTTGCACTAGGTGTTTTGTTGTCCAGAAGTGACCCCTAAGATACCCTGAAATTTGTAGACCTCATCTCCTTCCTCTTACACACAAGACGGACAGACAGACGGACACTCAAGACCTACCAGTCTATTCAGAGCGAGACGAACGAGCAGCTCTTGAAATGAAAAGGAAAGAAATTCTAAATTCTCAACTCGTGAAAACCAAGACCAAGAGGCTCTGTTGAAGGAAAAGCCCCGGTCCGTCCTCACACTGTAAAAATCGTGTTCATTCGACCACCACTTTGCACTTGCGTGCAGCAGGCGCTTTCCTTTGTGAGCAGTAACGCGGGTCACGGCTTCCTCCAGACTCCTTCAAAACAACGATTGAGGGGACTTTGGCCCCGCGAATCGCCTGAAAGTGGGCGAGACGTGCCTACTCCCTATAAGCAAATGGGGGGGGGGGCTAAATTTTACTCGCTTAGCCGCGTGACCCGAGTACCCGCCCGCCCGGGTAGGAACCGGGTAAACGGGTCTTGCCGGGTAACACGGGTTTACTCGGATACCCGGGTAGACCCGGCGGAACAGCGCCTGTAGGTAGGCAATTTTACATACCGGGTCTACCCGGGTACCCGCGGGTCCGGTTTTTGAGAGCACTACTTGGCGGCCGGGCTGGGCTAAGGTCTCGCCTGCGCGCGAAACGCCAAGCACAGATGCACAGAATAGTGTGGCTGAAATCTTGCATTTGCTGGACCCCTCCACTGCGTTGCATACATCGACCTCAAGATTTTGATACGGTACAGGCAATGTGGGACGGGAGGTCATCTTGAAGGCCTTTGGTACCGAGATTTGCCCTTCAAATAACCCTACCCTACATCTGTTTTTTTCGGTTCCATACTTCACGAGATACAAAGTGACACCGTTCGAGGGAGCTTTAGCCTCCTCTGAAGGCTGCTGTTGCGCAGGGCAGGTCTGCTCGCTGCAAGGCCATAGCGAAAACTGATCAGTGCAAGGCAACAGAGGGTGGGCAAAGAGGAGGGGAGGGAAAAGGGGTGGGGAGGGGAAGGTGAGACTTCGACCGAATGCGACCGCTCTTCTATTATCCCACTCTCCCTTTTGGCAGCTCAAACTGAAAGTAGGGTCATATGTATTGCGATGGTCGCCACATTTATATCCTGATATATATATATGATACACAAATACATGTGATAATTAAAAAGAAAAACACTTTACAAAGTTAAAACTTAACCTTTCGATGTTCGTAATCATTTATTTAAATAAAAATAAGACAAACTGGGAAATTTATAGTGCACACTCATACACACGCACACACACCACAGAAATGGAAGGCACAACTAAAAGAAAACAGCAGATGCCGTCTCAAAAGTACATTAGAACTACTGCTGTTAAGCCTTTAAACACAAAAGTTGGATTGGCAATGTTATAACATTGGAATATATTTGAAATACAACACCACGGGCCACCCCATGGGTAAATCAAACATAACTGTAAAATGTGTGCAGTTTGTTAATTCTACGGCAAAGGCAGTGAAATGGAATTTTAAAAGCAACCTGCCTCAAACAACCAGCTGGTCTACAAAGTCAAAGAACTTAAGAAAAATACCTCAAATTTTCTGATTAATATAAAGTACAGTTCACAAAATGACTACAAAAATGATACACATGACAAGATTCCTAAACAGAATCTGGGTATTTTATCCAAGAAGAAATGAAATTCATTCTTCAAAGAAGAAAATGATCAAGTATAAAAACATATTCTACATAAAATCAATTCAAATACTATAAAATGCAATGAGGTACATGTGGTATTTCTCACATCAGTCCTAGCAAAATTAATTAAATTTTATTCTGTGTGATATCAATTTCTAGTATGTATTGCTGCATATTAGGTAACTTGTCACATTGCACCAAATACTGATTTAGAAAGAGGAAGTACAGGGATTATCTTGGAACTAAAACATAGTACGAAAATAGTTGAATGGATTCAGGCAGTCACCATTTCATTAGCAAACTATCACATTCATTCAGAAGGCACATCTCACATACTCATCCAATCTACAGATGTATCAGAAATGATATTTTCTTGAATGTATACAGTTTCCACAATATCTGTAGCTAAGTAGATTATAACACAAATACGTCTCACAGAACAAGGAATCAGGCAAATGTTACTGTTCTTTGGCTCTGATGGATAATTCATATACAGATTCCATGAAAGAGAGACCCAATTATGACTTAGAAGTTATTTCCACACTGCATGAAATGGTACAAATTGAGTACGTACAAATACGATAAGTGATCTGATATTCAATACTAGAAATAAGATGGGAACTGAAAATAAATATAAATGATATTTAGTTATACTTCAAATTCTTGACTTTCTTTACTGCAGCTTTTTCAAAACAGCAGTATTTTTTACTTCATTAAACCATCAGCATGATGTCTAACTGGATGGTTTTAAAACCTTGCAAAAAGTAAAAATGTCTGGAAGAACACATTTTCATTTAAAGAAAAAATATATACCATCTCAATACACAACCATTGAGGTGAAAAATCTGGAAAACACAACAGGGAGCTAAACGATTCAGAAAAGACACTGTTTAGCATACAAAACATTTCCACATGAAGAACCACAAACATGATATAATGAAGCACAAATTAATAGTCACAACCACTTCTGCTCACCCACAGTAATCATTCGACAAAATTCAAAATTTGCATTTCAAATTACGTAAGAATCCATCCAAGATGATTCCATGAGTACTACGTAGTAAGGACAACATTATCACAGAACAGCCATGGACCTCAATTTCACAGTCCAGATTATTTCACAACACATACACATCCCAAATTAATCAACAACAACCCCATCAGATGGCTGATTAACATTTCAGCTTGTGATTTGAATTAATACAAATCTCATGGATAAGGAATTGAGCAAAGTTACATCAATTAATACTTTCAAAACTCACAAATTTACCTAAACTGTTTTAGAGCCTAAATGAATAAGGACCCAACAATTATTTATTTCTGTTCATATCTCATTCTGATTTGTTGCTGCTTGATTTCTTTTCATCCTGCAAAATATTTGTAAGTTTACACATTAATTGAATGTTACAAGACGTGGAAAACAAAAAAAGGGGCAAAGTGTTAGAGGTTAGATACAAACCTTATCACTTTGTTGGGTGAGCCGGCCACCAAAAAGAGCGAGCAAAGTATTATCCTTTAATTTTTGGGGTATAACCATGGAAGTGGTGATCAAATTCCCAAGGAATAGGATAAAAAACAAAAATGATGTCACAGGTACCTGAAAAATAGAGATAAAAATATAATCAAGCAGCTTTAATCAAAACTTAGTACAAAGTACACTAGATACAATTTAGATCTACATGATTTACGCATTTACCTGCCATGTAGCTTGTTCGTGGAAAGAAAGTTTGTAAAGCGTATAGGCATTATACACTTGCAAGACGTAGCCAAAGTAAAGAAAGGGAAAGAGAAAGCTAAGCCCACGCCACATCCAAGAATGGAAGCCTTCAATTGTTATATCCATGTTATGTCGTTCACCTAATGCCTTCAGCCGATACAGTACTCCTTGTTGGTATCGGAACTGAAGGTATTGCACACAACCTGGAAAAAAACATGCGTAAAGAAAGTAAGCAAAAGAAAACACAAAGCAGTTAATGTATTAGACTACAATTATGAAACTTTGTCTCCTTCACACAGATACATACTGATGTACAAGTTGAACCACATGAATTGTGGTCGAAACAGATACCAAGCAGTATTATTGGGCCAAATTAATAATACACCGGACAGTACAGTTGATATAAAATGGTGAAGGCGCCACCAGCCTTTGATACGAGAGCCATTCACCTTAAGTATACTTTCTCGTATGGTGAGAGTACAGTAGTACCACACCAACAAGAAGAGAAAAGCAAGTTCCAGAGCCCTGAGAAATATTGGTAAATTCTGTATTAAGACAATGTTAAAATTGATAAACAGTATTTAAATTGTATAGTCATAATATTTACCTCACATTCGTAAGTATGTTGATAACAGAAAGAACAAAACCAATAACACTGAGAATTAGTTTGAACTTTTCATACTCATCCTTATATTTGAACCTGCAAACAAAATGCAATCTTGAAAATGAAGAAAAACAAGACATTTCTTTTTACTTGAAAGATACTTCAGTGAAAACTCACTTGTCGTTCTTATTCAATATGGAGACATTGACACTGCCTAATATAATTTTCAAATAAAGGCCATTCTCTTTGGGAAGAGTCTGTTCTACTTCTGAAAGTTGGACCTCCCTCCGAGCAATATCTTTGTTCATCTTTTCAAGAACTTCCTCATTGACATTAGTCTGAAACCTAAGAAATGTTAAGGATTAGTAAATATAACTTGACAAATACATTTTATTTGAATAATTCGACACTCACTTTTTTAATGAACGCTGCAGAGTAGCCATTCTGTAATGATGATGTGCTAATTCCTTCACACATTTTCCTTGAAGATCACCCACTTCGTCTAATTTTTGTAGGTACTCCTTGTTGGCAGCCTGAAAATGTCTTCTTTTTTAATTATCCAGTAATGACACCGTCATCACAGACTAGAGAAGTGCACATTTCAAGTCTCTATGGTACAAATTTAATCTCAATATATTTAGGAGCTACACATAAAGTACATAATATCTGAATGACACGAAATTGACAACAATAAAATTTTTAAGTAATAAGAGCATATTTAAAATGTTTAACCTCTATGAAACAGACAACTTCAATCGCCAGTAAAAGAGGTCAACAGACATTGGACGCTATAACAAAATTTGTGTTTGGAAAAATTCACACGTATGATTTTACAAAACGTAAATTTTGAGATGGTACTCATAAAACTCACCTCTAAAGTTTTGAACTCTGCCGATAAGTCTTCCCAGTCCTTCACACAAGCATCGAAGTCCTCGAGATCCATGGTGCTGCGCTTGATTGATTTAATTCGATTTGTTCAGCCAGACAACAGATACATACTTTGCGGGAGGGACGAGAGCTTTCCCAAGGGTTTTCCTATCCAGAGGACTTAAGTGAGAAAATTTTTGAGGTAGGCTCTTGGCAGCTGCATAACCGTCGACTCTGCCCTAACTTCTCTAAACTTGCGGAGGGGAGGAGTGGAGGGAGTGAGTCCGAATGTTCGGTTGGCCCGCCGCTCGGCTCGGCGCGCTCGGTCGGCTGCCCTGTCCGTGGCGAGCCGCTCCGTGCCTCCACGGCTCCACATTCACATTGGGATACATCCCCTCGACTTGCGCGGGACGACAAGCGGTCTTCCCCGAGTGGCCGCGAGCCAAAGCTGCGTCGAGATACGTGGGTGCAGTGGTGCCTTGGGTGCATGAGCATGCTTCTATGAGAAAATAGTCAACTATCGTGGCTGTGATTGGTCCAAATCTCAATTTTTCTCACACTAGCGGACTAAGATACCCAAGGCACCCAACACACCCACGTATCTGGGCGCAGCTCTAGAGCACTCTAGAGGCAGACCCGTGGTAGAGCGACAGGACCACGTCAGGGCCCACGGCAAGACTCGGGGCAGGACCCCACTAGCATCTAAGGCACTCTGTTAAAGTGTGAGACTGTTAACTTCAGCTACTGTGGGACTCCCTAGTGAGAAATGATCAATCAAAAATACATCAAATTTACCGTAAATTTGTCAAAATATCATCAAATTAGGGGACATATTTTAATCAAGATTACGTCGTTGACGTCGAATTAATGTGTTTTGAACTGATCATTTATCACTGGGACGGCGCCACCGCCACCAATTAAACAATTAAATTACCTAATGTAGAACA
This sequence comes from Frankliniella occidentalis, assembly GCF_000697945.3. Taxonomy (NCBI): domain Eukaryota; kingdom Metazoa; phylum Arthropoda; class Insecta; order Thysanoptera; family Thripidae; genus Frankliniella; species Frankliniella occidentalis. Next base: position 1,489 of record NW_026267261.1, on the reverse strand, counting down.
CCCAGTGCCTCACATTGGGTCAAGTAGAACACACATTAGGTAATGTGAGGCACCCGCAAGCACCCGACGTTTTATCTTATGTATGATGCAGGCACTGCGCTGGATTTTCTACTTTGTCCAATGTGAGGCACTGGGTGTTCCACTTTGGCTAATGTGAGGCAAAAGTGCTAAGTGCTCTCCATCAGCTAATGTGAGGCACCGTGCCCCACGTCAGCTAACGTATAACAGTGTCACACCTGATCAAACATAGCAATTTGCACTAACAATAGGCCCCTCTGTATGTCGGCAACCAACGGTGCCCGGCCAGCCGAGTCTTATACCGCACCTGGGTCTTCTCTTGCCTCGAGTCCCAGGGAAGTCGCAGCAATGTCCCAATGTGAATGTTGAGGCTTGGGGCGGCTCGCCACGAGCAACACAACGCTCACCAAGCAATCGGTGGCTGACTTCGGACACAGTCGAGTTTGCTAGCGGTGTGTCACCGTGCGACAGCGCTGAAGCGACAGTCATTCGTCCGCCAATCAGAGGAGCGGTAGGCGTTGGAATAAAGAAGTGTGCGTAGTTTCGTCACCGCTCGCCGTTCCTTGATAGTTCGAGACCGGTCAAAGGTGCTGAATTACGGAGCGATTAGCGAACGGCTCACGGCGGCGGCGGCGCGGAGTGCGGAGGTGCCGCACGGTAAAAACGATGTCTCATTTTGAGAGGGAAAAGGGAAAACTTTGAGGGACTCCCAAATTTGAGGAAAACTCCTTCGATCTCACCGCAGATTTCGAGGAATCTTCTCAAACAATGTGGAAAAATCCCACATTGATTTCCTCGAAATAAGAGAGTTCCTCAAAGTTTTCCCTTTTTCCTTAAAAAACGAGACATCGTTTTTACCGTGCGAGGCGAGCCCGCTAAACGCTCACTATCATCGCGAGGTGCGGCGGATCAGCGCGGGCCGCGATGGTGCTGCTGGTTGCTGATTCGGGCGATAATTTGAATTATACACACAAAGCTAAGTTCGCGTGATGGCAGCCTAGTCTGGCTGGACCGTGGTGGTTGGTGGCCGGGTACGCCACTAACGCCTAGGGAGAGATACTTGAACAAATCTTCGGCACATTTACGAATTACCACATTAAATACGCAGAAAATGTGTTACCGGAAGGTGGACCCACAATGGTCACCCATCACACCTTCACTGTTAGTCGAAATGTATGTATTTTCATCCGTTCGAGGCAGTGCAGGATAACTGCCTCGATCGGCGGTGTTTTCTGCCAACTTTCCGTATTTATATCAGTCATGTAATCGTAGCATGGCGGATGTGCTGTCCGTCCCCACCTGAGGTATTTCCATCCGTTCATACCGCCTGCAGGCATCGCGTTATCTGCTCGTGCAAAGTTTAATGTTTGTATTATCGATAAATAAAGTAATATATCAGGTCAGGCTAAATCGAACAGTGGTCTTGGGGTGTTAGAAACGAGGCGAAGCCAAATCCGCTGTCTGTTTTGAC
>NW_026267260.1:661375-661704 GCF_000697945.3 Frankliniella occidentalis | reverse complement strand
GAGCGACTCGACGTAATTCCATCGATGTTCTTTAAAGTTCAGTTGTCTATTTGAGGTACGCAGTTGTGTTCGGCTGATAAATACATGTTGCATCTCCTCCCTCATCAGCTGTTGAATTTGACATAAGTGCGCTTGCCCACTTGCAAATTTTGTTCATTTAATTGATTGTAAGTAGTTGACGTGCTTAGCTGTGTTCTCCTGAGTGCTGTGCGTGGCTTTTGTGTTTCGTTTTCGTAACGTGCTATGTTCTGTGTTTCGTTTTCGTAACGTGCTGTGTTCTGCACTGTTAGTCCGGTGGTAGGATAAATCCGAGGAGTGGCTCGGATTTT
>NW_026267260.1:656127-656570 GCF_000697945.3 Frankliniella occidentalis | reverse complement strand
AGGGTCGGATATTTGTGGGTCGGGAAAAACCGACCCAACCAGGGTCGTGGATGTATACTAGCGTAGGGTCGGCTTTTTCCTACCATCGGACTAACAGTGTGTGGTTAGGTAGGAAACTGTTCTTTAAGTTCCCATGGCCAAGCACAACATGCGTCCCGGTAATCGGTCTGCGCACGTTAATCCGGCAGATAGTCGCTTGCTAGCTCTTGTTCTATGGGTGTCCGGGAGGGAAGCCGGCACCCTGTCAATAGTTGACTGTGATTGGATTGTAGATTTCAATCAAAATGAACCGTTTAATCCTCTGGGATATGGGATTGAGTGGAGGCAGCCTCCCATACCACTAACTGGGCAGTGGCATGTTTATCATGGCAAAATTCTATAAGTTAGTGGTAAGTTCTGTTACCACTGCTGCGTTAAATGGGCCCTAAAATAATTGTATCCTC
>NW_026267260.1:654854-655686 GCF_000697945.3 Frankliniella occidentalis | reverse complement strand
CAAATTATTTTCTACTTCAAATTCCTCTTCCCTATTGATGTTATCATTCTCACTCTCTGTTGTATTGTCATCCGCACTCTCAGAACTATCATGCTCCCTGGAAAAAAAATTAAGAGACGAAGTGGCAATTAAGGGGCAAGTAAGTGGCACCAAAGTGTCAAAGAGCCCAGGTGGCATTTAAGTGTCATACAAATGGCAATGAAGGTTCTATTTTTTAAGTGGCACTGAGGATACTTAAGAGTGGTTCCCAAGGAGTAATGAAGCGGTGAATATTAAGCGGCACTAGAGTGGCACAGAAGTGCCCACCAAGGGGTGAAGAAGTGCACATTTAAAGCTGTATTTTAAGTGGCATTAAAGTAATACTTGAGTAGAAAGTTAGCTCTCACTGATGAATCACCATGCTAACAAAGCCATAGTCTGGACGCTATGCCAAGACAATTGCCTGTTTCGGAGGCGATGAGTGTACACACTTGTCATTTTTGAAAAGTAAGGTTTACGAGCCCCTGCTGGGGACTTGTGGAACTTACACAACCGCAGTCTCAACATGGTGTACAATTTCAACAGCTTTGCCACTTCAGATCCTGAATGCCACTTCCTTGCCACTTGCTTACCACTTCAATGTACTTTAAAGGGAAACAATCCACTTAACTGCCACTTAACTAAGTGGCAGCTAAGGGGCAGAGCTGCCACTTATTTGCCCCTTAACTGCCACTCTGCTCCTTAATTTTTTTCCCAGGGCTTTGTTGAACGTTGAAGTAAGTTTAAAATATAATTGCGCCTTTTCAATTTCTCTTGACTCTTATTATAGTGTCGTTTGGCCCTCCTTTGAAAA
>NW_026267260.1:646953-651169 GCF_000697945.3 Frankliniella occidentalis | reverse complement strand
CTTGAGCTACTAATCGTGCTTTGTAAACAGGGGGTTCACGATCAGTTTTAATTTTGAAGACCCACTTCGAGCCTACAATATTCTTGCCTGGTTTCTTCTTAACAACTTCCCACGTTTCTTGTTTCTTCATCTGACTCAGTTCGGCTTCCATGGCAGCCTTCCATTTTTCTTTGTCCGGGCCATTTAGTGCTTCTTGAACTGTTTTAGGTTCAACCACATCAACAAAACCTAGGCTAACCTTATTACAGCAAGGTAGAGTACAGTTTGCTTTGTGCTTCTTAACCCTAGTAGATCTTCTGAGTGGTGCTTGAACTTGTTCTTCTTCAGATGATGATGATTGATTTTCTTCCTGATCTTCATCTTCTGAGTGTAGATTTATTGTTTCTTTATGTTCACTATTTTCTTCATCTTCTGTGTTGTTTTCTTCACTGTCAACTTCTGTATTTCCATTCTCCTCTCCAGATTCTTCCCCATCTTCCTCATCACTTGTCGTCTGCTGTTCTGATTCTGATGTTTTGGTGTCAGAGTCACTGCCACTGTGAGCGTCACTTTCGCTTCCAGAGGGCTCAGGGTCACTCTCACTTTCGTTGTCTGCTGATGATTTTTCTTCCTCACATTCAGATTCAGATTCGTCAGAGGTTGAGAAGTAGTTTTCATACTGCTCAGTTTGTTTTGGTTTCTGCTTCTGCTTGAATGGAAATATCTTCTCAAAGAATTTGACATCTCGGCTGATGATGGCTTGGTTTCTTGACATGCTCCAAAGCCTATATCCCTTGACGCCGTCCGGATAGCCAAGGAAGACACACTTTTCTCCCTTGTCATCAAATTTCCCTGCATCATCTACATGAGCATAGGCTAAACAGCCAAACACTTTGATGTTTTCATAATCTTCTTTGGTTAACTTTCTGTCAAGCCATAATTCCAAGGGAATTTTGCCTCCAATGGCAGCTGATGGACTTCTGTTTCTCACATAACATGCGGCATTTAGTGCTTCTCCCCAAAATTCTTTTGGCATACCAGTTGTTCTAACATAGATCTCACTGTTGACATCAATGTCTGATTTTGTCTTTCAGCTTTACCATTCTGCTGTGGATTCTTCTTGACACTTTTGCGGTGTAAGACCCCACCAGCTTCTAAGTGGGCCTTAAATTCAGAATTTACATATTCTGTCCCATTGTCAGTTTGAATCTCTTTTATCTTCTTGTCATGGAGGTTTTCTACTCTTGCTTGATACTTCTTGAATTCACCCAAAGTGTCACTCTTTTTCTTCATGGGTATTGCAGTGACATGATTTAAATATCCATCAATGAATGTTGCTATGTATTCAGCACCACCCTTTGATGCTGGATTCAATTTACCCATCAGATCGGAGTGGATCCTCTCCAAGGGTTGCTTCGGTTTGCAGGGATGATTCTTCGGATAAGACTCCTTCTTGTTCTACGTGGTGCAGCAAGTCTCACAGTGTTCAAGAGAGTCAGGTTTAGACTTCATTGTAACGGGTAACTTCTTCAATGCTTTTTCATGCAAATGCCCCATTTTGTAGTGCCATGTCTCTATTGTGGTTCTTGCTAATGTCTTCCTTATTTCTTCATTGTCTTCTTCCCCAACACCATCTAGGGTCAGCCAGGTAAGCTTACCCATTTTGAATGCAGTAAACAGCACTTCATCATCTATAAAGGCAGTTGATGTGTCCTTCTTCGAGTGGAATTCAACTCCTTTATTTTCCAGCTCAGCTTGTGAGACAATGTTGTCAGATAAGTTGGGAATATAGAAGGCTTTCTTCAATACTATAGTATACCCACCACACTTCTCTGACAGCCTGAGTCTTGCAGTGCCAATACCTTCAATTTGGATAGCAGACCCGTCTCCTTGACTCACTTCCCCTGATGCTGGTGAGATGTTGTCGAAGAGCTCCTTGTCCCTCAACATGTGGTCCGTGGCCCCATTGTCAAGTAACAGAAACTTCTTCTTGCTGTTTTCTTTCTTCTTGCTTAAGCGAAATACTTTGACTTTTTCTAGTGAAAGTTTTGCACATTTCTTCTTTTCTTCTTTCTTGGGTTTCTCTTCTTTCTTCTCTTCTTCTGATTTCTTGGACTCCTCATAATTTGGACAGTCACGAGCCATATGGTCAGGTTTCCCACAGGTGTAGCAGATAAATCTCTTCGGTTTATCCTCTTCATTCTTCCTTTCTTCAACTGGTTTCTTCGGAATGATTTTCTTCTTTGCTTGTGGTTTCTCTGACTCGGGTTTCTTCTCTTTCTTCGCGGCTTCCTTCTTCAACATGAGGGCTCGAACATTTTCTTCCGTCTCTCTCTCACCATCTTGCTTTTGACGAGTGATCTCTTGCTTTATCTGAGCCTTTACATAAGGTAATGCTATCTTAGTCTTATCAACAGTTCTTACCATTAAGCTAAACTTACTTGGCAAGTTAGCAAGGGCAATCGCGCCAAGAATCCTGTCTGAGAAATCCATTTCTAAGTGGTGTTTGCACTTTCTACTTAGTTCAATGATCTTGGTGATGTAGTCCCCGGCGTCGTCACACTTGAGTTCCACGTTCAGAAGATCTCTTAAAAATGAAAGTTCATAAAAGAAATCAAGGTTGCAATTTACCTCCTGCAGTCTGTCCCAGGCTTCTTTAGCAGTCTCGAGGTACTCTATCTCGTGAAGCGCTTCCTTGTTCACGAGTTCAGCAATGGTGCAGTGAGCGCTATTGTTCATGTCATTTCTTCTACCTTCTTCTTTTCTGGAGATTTCGACTGGAACCTTGTTTCCTTCGTCGTCGTAGATGAAAACTCCAAAAGCGTTCTTCTTGTACTCGGTAGGCCATTGTAATAACGTCAGGTTATTATCTTCTTAGAGTTCATTGATGTTCTTGGATTTGTATGAATAAATTAGAACACATTCTTTCATGGCTGAACTCCTTTCTCAAGATGCTTTATTTCCGGGACGGAAGTTGGTACAAGGTTATACACAGTTGAGGCTATTCGCACTCACGTCTTATTCACACTCTACCACACTCTTCCCCCCTAACAAAAACGCACAGCATTTGAAACAAACAAAATTTCACATTTTGTAATACACATGAGCATTGTAAAAAAAACTTATCCTAGACAGAACATACATATAACTGTGTAAGTCTTTATTTTTGGTTTAACAAAGAGATATAAAAATATAAAACTAAACAAGTAATAGGATAATGAGTAACAAACTCTAGGATAGTAAAAAAAATTTTTGGACACAAGAATAATACTTAATTGGTAGTCAGGACGGTTCCAACCTATCAAAATTATTTGGCACAAAGTACAAATGGCACATTTTGATGATACTTAGGAATGACTACAAAATTATTCTTTGGAGTACACAAATACAAAAAAACTTAATCTAACAGTCGTTTTGGACGAATGATTTGTCTTCCCTTCCTGGAGAAGACCGGAGCGTCCTCCACTACTGGAGCTTGTGGTTGTTTAACCACCTTTGGGGTATTCTTGACTTCTGGGGCTGGACGGACTGGAGTCTTGGGAACATCTACGACTGGAGTTCTTGGAGTATCTTGAATGACTGGTGTTTTCTTTGGAGTCTCAGGAACAATGGGCTCCACTACCGGTGATGCAGGTGTACTGGGGGCAGGCTGCTCCAAAATCACAACTGGTGGAATGACTGGAGGCATTCCCTCCGGAATTTGAGGGTTTGTCGGCTGTATTCCAGCTAAAGGATCTTCTTCAATGCAATTTGCCCCTGGAGAGCGGGGTCGCAGGTGAGATGAAGACACCTGACGAACTCGGTCCTTTACTTGCACATTGTAGGACACACTTGACTCTACAGACTCTATCTGTCCGGGCACCCACTTAATTATGCCACGGCGAATACATCTAACCCACACTAAGTCTCCTGGACCAAAAGATGAAATCTTCTGGCTCTGCTCTGCCTTACGTTTCTCTTGCTGTTCTTTAACCCTGATGGAGCTGGGGACGTGGAGGGATAGAGAGCTATTATCCATAGGGAGTACTTAAGCATCCCTCAATATCCGTACGGTATCCATGGGGCCGTTTCGATGTCCAACGCGAGTCCCTATGGTATCCTTGACGTCACTGATGTCTCAAACGCATCCATGTGGATGCTTCTGTTGTAATTAATTCATTGTTTACACTATTTATTAATTACTAGTCAATCCTAACGACACATTCAAATTGACCCTCCATGTTCACTGCCTCCTTGT
>NW_026267260.1:646407-646903 GCF_000697945.3 Frankliniella occidentalis | reverse complement strand
GAAATGGCAGAGTTATGTTCAAATGTTCAATAAAGTGTTCAATCGCCCCTAGCGGCCAAACGGTGCATCGGAGGTCAATAATTCTGACGGCAGTTTTCGTCTCAACCCGAAGGGTTGCTGGGTCGTATCTCGTCGAGACAAACAAAACGCATCCTCCGAACGTTCAATTTGGACCAATTTGGCCATTGCAATCCACCCATCGTTATTTGAGGGCTAATAACTTCTCCATTTCGACTCTGATTGGCTCTGAGCATAAGACATTTCCCTTTTAATTTTACAATAGGAATCTTAATCTGGGATAACATTTTTAATTTGATCACTTTTTAAAAATCGAGATACTTCATTGGAAGACAAAATAATAGTAATTACTCGTAGAATGACTAGAAGTCATTTCATCGTACAAAAAGACATTCTAAAGGTTTCTTAAACTTACAACTTATTTCTTAACAGCAATGTACTTGCAAGGGACCGAACAATATTAGAGCCACAGTCGCAA
>NW_026267260.1:643049-646357 GCF_000697945.3 Frankliniella occidentalis | reverse complement strand
GCTTTGTTGAACGTTGAAGTAAGTTTAAAATATAATTGCGCCTTTTCAATTTCTCTTGACTCTTATTATAGTGTCGTTTGGCCCTCCTTTGAAAATTGATACGATTCTACAAACATAAAACAAAATCTTTAAAATGTTGAAACTGTTTCAGAGCAATTCAGAGAAATGTAAAATGTAAGTATGAAAACTATAAGGAGAATGCAGTTCATCACAAACACAATTATCGAACAAGGAACACTAAGAACGTGAAATTAATTTTGTATTGGGAGAGGCTCCAGTCGTTAAACTCAATGAAGAATTTTGTAATGTTATGTCAGTGTCATACAAACAACTGATACTGACACAAATGTGTTCAAAATACATTCCACTTTGAGGCACTAGTAATTTCTCCTGACTAAATTAACAACAATAATGGATTTGTCAGTTTTTGACTACATAGATGGAAGTACTATATTATGAAACATTCAAATGTAAACAGCTTCCTTTCCGAATTAAACTCTGTACCAAGGCAAATGATCTGGTTTGAACAGTTCAGTTCAGGTTAGGTGGGTTGAGAAAAGTGGACTGGATGGAAATGTATGCCGATGTCATAACAAACGGTATCACACATGAAATGTATACGTACTTGTTTGTCGTTGCCACTCCCTCCGTCATCCGCCATTCTCTTCTATTACTTGTACTTTGATATTTGCAATTTGTTAACCCGGTCCTCTCTCTGACGCACCAACACTCGAAACACAGCTGTTTGTTCTTGATAGCTGATCGCTGATCTGCCGATACTGGGTACAGTGCGAATAACCACGATGAGTTTAGCTTAGGTGAAGTAGCTCGTAACTTCGATGTCGAACCGACTTCCAATTTCGATCAATATTTCGAGTCGAGAGATTGTCGACGGCATCGACGTCGATTTGGTGTCGTATCGATATCGTCATTCTGGCTGGGGTCCTACCACGTCATGTCCGAAGCGTGTCCAAATTTGTCCTAGGTTTCCCCTGTGTCCCAGCGCTGTCCTACCGCATCCCTCTGACAGCGATGTCCAACTTTGGACACAGGCTGGACAGTCATGTAAGAGCTGTTAAGAAATAATTTGGACAAGCCTGGGACAGAAATGGACAAAGTTTGGACAGGTGCCGTTGGACAAGTTTAGACACTTGTTGGACAACTTTGGACACTGGCTGGACAACTTTGGACATTAGTTGGACAACTTTGGACACTGGTTGGACAACTTTGGACACTGGTTGGACAACTTTGGACACTGGTTGGACACTATGAGGGCATGTTAGGAAGGCAGTTGGACAAGCTTGGACACATTTGGACATGGCTGGGAAGCCGCTGAATGACATTGGTAAGCCACATAGATAGTAGTAAGTAAGTTCGACAGCCTAGTGGTTAGCGCAATGGGTTCCCAGGTCGAAGGTCCGATGTTCAACTCCCCATCAGTAAAGCTACTTCTTCAGCTTGGACTAGCCCGGACATTGTTTTGGACAACGTCTGGACAGTGTATAGGCCTGCTAGGAGGATGGACAAGGCTGGACAGAAAATGGACACAGATCCGTTGTCCAGTTTGTTTCATTTCCCGGACACCGTCAGATTTGGACAGTTCAGGACATCCGTGGGACATGTGTCCCGATAATGTCCCATGGCCCCATCAGGGGTGGCTTTGGACACAGAGACCGCGACTGCAGGGGTAAACCTCGGTGTGGAAAATGTGGTGAGCTCTCCCATCTTACTGAGGATTGCTCCTCCGCAACTCCCTATTGTTTCTATTGCAACAAGCTGGGCCCGCTCTTCCGCCAAACCAAGTTGCCAGCTCCGCTTCGCTCCACCGGCAACTCGGTTCGGCAGGGAGCGGGCCCAGCTTGGCCTGCCGGCGGCGTTTGGGACGGGCCTTCCCCAGTGCGAAATGAATTTTAAGCGATATCGAATCGATATCAGAACGATATCGTTTTCAAGTTTCTGACTCAGAACTGATTCAACAAGAAGAGCATCAGGGCATCAAACATGTTTGATACATTAGGAGAAACCTCGTTCTTTACCCAAGTTTGGTCTGGTGTGATTATGAAATGAAAACAGAAAGATCATTGTTGTTAATGACCGCTCTTCAAAACTTTTCGCGCCGACGCAGTTTTATTTTTTCTCAATAGATGGCGCTGTTCGCGCATGCGCTTGATTGTTTTTTTCGTGTTAGAAGAATTTCATTTGAGATAGGTTTTAATCATTATGAGAACCAAAAAAGGTTATAATATGATTAAGTTGAAACATTAACGGCTAGCCTACTTTTAGTTGTTTAGCCAAATTTTTTCAGGTAAAACTTAACTCCATTAAGATATTTGTCCGTGTAGAAAAACCATCCGAAACGCACGCTCGACCGGCGATTTTTTCGACCTTATTTCTGAAATTTCTTTCAATTTTGCGTAATAAACCGACAAAAACGTCTATTATGGATTGGTGAGGCCGCCAAGACCTACAGTTTGATACAACTGGCATAGTTGTAGGTGTTGTGGTTACCGAGATGAATCGAGTCGCTAAATTACACCAGACCAAGCACAATACTCGTTCTCCCACCTCCAAGAGGGAAGTGAGAGTGGAGGTAAAGAACGAGTAAAAATGGGCCCGAAATCGACACTTTTCTGATGTCCGATATCGTTCTGATGTCAATTTGATATCCGCATTTCCCACTGGGTCGGCCCGTCCCCTCTGAATTTTCATGGTGAAATACATCTTCTATCCGAAAACGTGCCTTCGGCCCGTTGGAGTGACGGCTCGCTTTGGACCATCTTTTTGGCAGGTACCTTTTCTGTCTACTTCGTAATCAAAACTCAACAAATGAAGTATTCTTTTCATACTGAACATCTTTGACTGTGTGTGCCGCAGTTTGTAGAATACATGCAAGTTATGCCAAATCCCTTCTAAGCTATTGATGTTATCTTATGAATCAAATAACACACCTATGAAAAGATACATAAGACTAGCCCTAGAAGAAGTTAAATATACTTCCAGGCATACTCTGATTGACTCCGAACGTGTTCGAACAACAAATAAATGTTATTTTGGTGTTTTTTATTTTTGCTATTTTGCATGGAAGTGTACCCGTTTTATTAATGATGTCTCACCATAAAATAAGCCCACTCTTCTGCTTAGAAGAAAATTTTGAACCGACGCCATACTTCTCAGACAGAAGTGTACTGTGTACATCTGAAAAAGTAAAAATATTTCTGTTTTGGCCAGTTTGGTAAGAAAAACTGCCTTTTGTAAGTAAACAGGACAAAACTTTAGCCCAAGAGGCTCTACTTTCACAAGTTACCCCT
>NW_026267260.1:641461-642301 GCF_000697945.3 Frankliniella occidentalis | reverse complement strand
TTAATAGAGACATACATGTGGAGGCTGTTATGATCAGCCTCCAAACTAATACTTTGTGTCACTGGCACTGAGATCATATTTCTATGACAGTAAAAAAAAATGACATTAACACAAATGCAGCAAATAAAATAGAACAGTAAAAATGAGTAAAACATAAATAAACTTACTGTGAAGGCTCATCAACCTTTTCTTGCACTGTTGGAGGGCACTGACAGTAAGAGCATGCCGCCAGTAAACCTGCACAATTGTACTGCAGGCAATCACATTTGGTACATTTTCCCCTGAGAACATCCCTTGGATCAACCCTTGGATCCTTCTCCATGGTTGAAACTGAAATAGACATTCAGAAATATAACAACTGTTTTTTAGGTCAAATATAAAATAAATATTTGAAGGTAAATAGAGAACTACTTTCACTAATATGCCCGCTAACAATAACACTAAAGTTCCTCTTCACTCTTCTAACCTGCAACACAGTAAGGCATAGAATATGAAATGTTCTAAGGGCCAACTTAACACTTGAAAAGGCGGTCTAATTTCCCTTGGTGCAGCCAAGACTTTGAATTTTTTATTTTGTTTCATAAAAGATAAAATACAATGGGGAAAAAGTAATGAAGGTTAGGTACATGGGACTGAATTAGCAAATAGCAGATAAATGTGCAAGTACCAGTAGTCAGGCTTGTTGGCTGAGCGATTAGCGAAGCCCATTACCCCACTGACCCGAAAAGTTTCATTCTGTTTGTTTGTTTGTCTGTCTGTTTGTCTGTCTGTCTGTCCGTCTGTCCGCACGATAACTCGAGAAAGAATTGAGATATCGATCTGGGAATTTCAGGGTCGTTT
>NW_026267260.1:636674-641411 GCF_000697945.3 Frankliniella occidentalis | reverse complement strand
GCAGCCCTTGTGTGTACTTCGTCTCGTCCTTCGTCCTTATCGTTATCTAATCACATCTATATACAAATCAGTTTGAACCGAACTTATAACAACAGGTTATGGTTCCCAGTTGACACGCTTCCATCGCGCGTTAATTAAATTCAGTGACAAGTGAAATTTCGGACTAGAAAAACTTTGTTAATTGTGTGTGTCTGCAAGATATCAAGATGGCCAGCGGCAACAGGCGTGGTCTCACCCGGCAGGACAGCGAGATGCCTCAGAAGAGAAATATTAATGTGTCGGACATACCAAAACTCCGTGGAGTGGAAAATTGGAAAAGCTGGAAGTTTCTTCTAAAAATTCATCTAAGACACGGCGACATGCAGCAGTGCCTGGAGTCTCTGCCGCCGCCGAACGTGAGGAACCAACCAGCCTCCCAAGAGATGGTGGACGACCGGGACGCACACACCATCATTGTGACTACCCTCGAGCCTCATGTGTTGGTACACGTCCTGGATACAACTTTTGCCAAGGAGGCATGGGATGCCCTTTCCTCAGTGTACGAGGATAAGGGAGTCCACCGTCGCATCAACCTGGTGTATGATTTATTCGACATCAAACACCAGAACTTTGCAACCCTGCGTGAATACGTGATGGCGGTGAAGGAGGCCGTGTCCTCCATTGCGGCGACCGGGAAGCCTATGGAGGACGAAATGACTGCAATCCTGTTGCTTCGCAACATGCGACCCGAGATGCGCCAGCTCCGGCAGCTCATCGAGAGGACCTGTGCTGTGCCGTTAGTAGATGGGGAGGAGCCGACGCTGCAGTTCGCGCAAGTTGTGGAGGAGCTGCTCAAGGAGGCCCGAGTTGAAGAAACGGACGCAGCAAAAGACGCAGCAAATAAAGACAGTCATAAAGTGTTTAAATTTGCTGCTCAGAATTCGCGCCAAGATGGATCCAACATGGCGGCCCCCAGAGGGCAGCACTGGCGTGGAGGCCGTGGCAATCGTGGAGGCCGTGGCAGTCGTGGAGGCCGTGGCGGCCATGGCGGCTACCAGTGGAACCGGAACGAGCAGAGCCCCGCGGGACGCAACCAATATGGCGGCCCAAACAAGCAGCAGACGACGTCGACGGGGACCTCCTGCGAGATCTGCGGGGGGAACACTCACCCCACTAGCAGGTGCTTTCAAGGTCCTTTCCCGCCGTGTCGTCACTGCAAGAGGACAAACCACGACCAGAAGGACTGCCGTAGTGCTCCAACAAGTGGTGATAGTGGTGTCAGTGCAAAGAAATTTAAAATAAGTGGTGACGGCCCCAAGGGCCCCAACAAGTGGGAGGTTAAGAAAACAAGTGTAGCAAACATGGCTAGGGTTGGTGAAAATAATATTGTAGTGTGCAATGGAAATAAATCTTTGGAAATGTATGTTGATAGTGCTTGTTCAAAAACAATGACTGGTGACCCAACTTGTCTCCAAAATTAATGTGAAATCAGAAATGAACCCGTTTTATGTGCTGCTGGTCAAACTCTCTACACCAAGGGGAAGGGAGATATACATATCCTATCAGATAAAAATACTAGTTTAGAAGCAATCGATCAAGTAACCTATGTTCCAGGATTAACTTCAAATCTGCTGTCTGTGGCAAACATATCTAAATCTGGTTTGGTCACAGTGTTTGAAAATAATTTCTGCAAAATATTCGAGTCAAAGAACGTTGCTATTTTTGGACCACCTCTTCTGAAAACAGAGGAGGATAATGGCACATATAAATTCAAATTTCAAATCAAATCATCTGATGTTGCTTTCCAGACTGAAACTAATATTAACAACACAGAGGAAATTAAACTTTGGCATAACAGACTAGCACACATAAACGAGGATTACATTAAACAAATGATAAATAAAAATCTGGTTGATGGAATTTCTGACAAACAGGAATTGCCATCTTCAAATTGTGACACATGTGATAAATCTAAACAATGCAGAGTTTCATTCCCAAAATCTGGTGCTAGTAGATCTGATGAGATAATCAAATTGGTTCATTCCGATGTATGTCAGGTCACTGATGGACCATCATGGAACAATTATAAATATTTTGTGACATTTATTGATGACAGTACCAGGTACACCATGGTAGCGTTTTTAAATTCAAAAGATCAAGTATTAAGTAAATTCAAAGAGTACAAAAACATGGTTGAGAATTTCACTGAGAAACGAATTAAAATACTGAGGTCAGATAATGGTGGCGAGTACTGTAGTAATGAATTCAACGATTATCTCAAAGAACAGGGAATTATCAGACAACTCTCTTGTCCCTACACTCCAGAACAGAATGGGGTAGCGGAAAGAGCAAATAGAACTCTGCAAGAAAAGGTAAGGGCACTCCTAAAAATGGCAGGCCTACCTAATAAATATTGGGCGGAAGCTTTGTCCTTGGCTGTGTACATAAAAAATGTCACACCCACAAAGGCACTTGAAGGGAAGGTCCCTTATCATGCGTGGACAGGGCACAAACCATCAATCCACAAATTGAGGATTTTTGGTTGTCTTGCAAATGCGCACATACCTGGGAAGACAAACTAGGAGACAGAAGCAAAAATTGTATTTTCATAGGGTTAGATGATGAGAGACAGGGTTTCAAATTATTGGACATGGAATCCAAAAGAATTTTCACAACTGCAAGTGTTAAATTCAATGAAAAAGTCTTCCCAGCAAAGGGCATTCCGCCACATATGGATCCTGATACACAGGAGGAGAGTTTCAGAAAAGAAACTCAATCACAAACAAAAGAATTAGTTCAACCGACAGACACACAAAGTGAGTCGGGAAATTTTTGGGATGAACACACATCCACACAACTGTCCAGAGCAACAAACTCAGAGACAGAAGACACACCGAAACAGAGTCAGTTAAGAAACCCTGAAGTTGTGGAAACAAGAAGGGAAATTAAGTAAAAGAAAAAGAGTGCCAAAAACATTCCCTGGTTTTGTGGCCTATGGAGTAGGTGAGGCAAAGGGAGAAATCCTTCCTTCAGAGCCCTCAACATTTTTCGTGCCAAGCACTTTTGCAGAAGCAATGAACTGCTCTGAGAGTGATCAATGGCTAAACGCCATGACTGATGAATTAGACTCCTTTGAGAGAAACAAGGTGTGGGATTTAAAACCACTTCCCGCAGGGACCCCAGTAGTTGGAAACCGATGGGTCTTTCGAAAGAAGGCAAATAAGGATGGCAGCACCCTGTACAGAGCCAGATTGGTGGCAAAGGGATATACTCAAATTTATGGAGTGGATTATCATGAGACTTTTGCCCCAGTAATTAGAAGAAACATTCTTAGAACTTTGTTTGCTGTAGCTGTTAATTTTGATCTAAAAATCGATCATCTGGATGTAAAAACTGCTTTTCTGTATGGTGATCTGTATGAAAATGTATATATGAGTCAACCAGAGGGTTTTACTGTTAACGGTTTGGAAAATCAAGTGTGTAAATTAAAGAAAGCAATGTACGGTTTGAAACAAGCAGCCAGAAGTTGGTATTTAAAGGCTGACAAGGTTCTGAAACGTCTTGGTTTTAAAAACTTTCCTGATGAACCATGTGTATACATAAAAAGTACTAAAGCAAGCACAATTATTGTAGCACTGTATGTGGATGATTTCTTTGTGATATACAACCTACTAGATGATAAGATAGAATTAGTAAATGCCTTAAAATTAGAGTTTGAAATTAAGGATTTGGGAGAGGCACAAAATTGTCTTGGTATGAAGCTTGAAAGAGACTGGGACAAAGGTACTCTTGTTCTTCATCAAGAAGAATATATTAAGTCTATTATTTCCAATTACGGATTAAAGAATTGCAATGGGAAATATACCCCTATGGACGGAAGACCCGTCTTTGCAGAGGACAAAGAACCCTTAGTCTCTGTTGGCAAAGGAAAAAGGAAACTAAAGAATACTGACAATCCACCTCCAGCTAAACTGCAGAGGGGAAAGGACGGAAACAGGGAAAGGCCCTTACCGTACCAGGAGCTCATCGGATATCTGCTGTATTTGAGTACCAATACCAGACCAGACATAGCCTACACCGTGAGTTATCTAAGTCAGTTCAACTCCTGCTATACAGAGCAACACTTTGCTCCAAAATACAACAAAAATGGGGTTGACATACTATAAAAGTCAAAACCCGACCTTCTGCATAACAGGATATGCAGATGCTGATTTCGCAGGTGACCAGACTGATTACAAGTCTTACAGTGGTTACTTATTTACTTTGGATGGTAATCTTGTCTCATGGGAGAGCAAGAAACAAAAACTTACAGCACTGTCATCATGCGAATCAGAGTACATCTCAGTAACCGAAGCTGCAAAGGAGTCCTTATATCTAAATGAATTAATCGGAAACATGTTTGAATGCGGAGAGCAGACAGTGACTATCTTTAATGATAATCAAGGTGCAATAGATACTGCTTTCTCACAAAATTTCAGTGTGAGGACTAAACACTTTGGAGTGAGAAAACAATTCATTCGAGATTGTATTGAGGATGGTTATATAAATTTGGAGTACATGCCGACCAGGCTCATGCCTGCAGATGTATTAACGAAACCTTTGGATAGAGAGCTGCATGAAAGCTGTTGTCAATATTTGAGAATGTCTCCGGATTGAGGAGGAGTGTTGTAATTAATTCATTGTTTACACTATTTATTAATTACTAGTCAATCCTAACGACACATTCAAATTGACCCTCCATGTTCACTGCCTCCTTGT
>NW_026267260.1:635426-636624 GCF_000697945.3 Frankliniella occidentalis | reverse complement strand
TTGCACAGAAATTCACAATTTTTTGTGCTCTTTCAAATTTTATATCGTTCCACAAAATCCATGAGATTGACCCCGATGTTGGACCAGCCTAACAGCTCGGCTAGCAGACGACGGCAGAGTAAATTTCAGTTTTTTCGATTTTGGACATGTTGTGGGTGGGGCGGGCTGGCACGGGTGACGGGTTCTTGTTTCTGGGCTTGTTACCAAGTAGTATTCGCGACAAAAGTTTCAAAAATGTAAACCAAAATTTTGTGGGGCCTAAGTGCGCTGTGGCGGACGTCCGTCGATCTGTAGGGCGAACGACATGTCGCCCGAAGTTCGGCGACACACCGTTGGAAAGAGCACATCCTAGAGAACACTTGTGGTAACTATCGCTCACCTGGCTCCACGCGTCGCCGCCCGAGCGCCGCCCGAGCGCCGCCACGCATTTGAATCCCCAATCGGTTCGAAATCTTTGACCGCGAGGTGCGAGCACTTCCCGACATCGCAGGACGTTCGTGTTTGCACCAAAATTCGTCATTTTTTATGCTCTTTCAAATTTCACGCCGTTCCAAAAAATATATTTTTTTTGGCCCAGGCTACTTCTAGTGTCCTTACATTCTGCCCAATCAGAATCACAGTATGCTTCCACTTGCTTGTTGCTCTTGATGTATCTTAGTTTCAAATCTTTGGTATGATTAAGATATCTCAGCAGATGTCTGACTTGATTCCAATGTCCTCTTCTTGGATCGGAACAGCTTTGTGCCAACTTGCACACGGCATAACTCATATCAGGCCTAGTGCCATTTTCTAAATACAGCAAATGCCCTATGATTTTCCTGTACAAGGTAGAATCTACCTTTTCTTCGCAAAATCCTTCATTTTGAGGTCCTAGTGGGAGTGGACTTACAGATTTCTTCACAACTCTGAAATCTCTCAAAACTTTCTCAATATACTTGGATTGATGAAGTTGAACCACATCTTTACTCTCTCTGTCCACTTGGATAGATAAGATGCTCTCCACTTGCCCTAAGTCTCTAAATTCGACGAAACTTGACAACTTCTTGAGTAGAGCTTCTATTTTCTTTTTTTTCCCAATGATCAGCATATCGTCCACATAAAGACCTACAACTAACTCATCTGAGTAATAGATACAAGTCTCTTTGTAGCTCTGTGACAATCCAACTTCTTTCAATTTTTCATCAACAAAAGAATTCCA
>NW_026267260.1:624380-628611 GCF_000697945.3 Frankliniella occidentalis | reverse complement strand
CCCCGATCCACACAATGTCCGCAGGGATCCATATCTGCACAGTATCCACAGGGATCCCCAATCCATTCGATATCTATGAGTATCCCCGATCCACACAATGTCCGTAGGGATCCAATATCTGCACAGTATGCACAGGGATCCCCTATTACACAGTCTCTGTGGGAATCACTATCATGAGGATGCGCAGTCCACACTGCATCCGTACGGATCCCTTCCCACACGGTGCTCAGAGGGGTCTACACCTATCTCTGGTGACCACTTGTCTACGTCCAGACAGTACGTTCGTTTGTTGTTTTTTAGATTCTCGAGGCAAATGGCGAGAGCTCCGGCGCCTGCGAGACTCGGGGTAGGCCACCCCGCAGTACACGAATGCACTGCAGGCGAGATGTTGCCTACCCAACAGGCGTTATGAGAGCTTGCAGAGGTCGAACTTGGCAGGTTCGTAAAGGCGAATGGCGGACTTACTTTCTGGATGATCCCTATTCGTACAGTATCTTAAAGTTATTAATAATTACCATTGTATCCCTAGTGACCGTGGATTGTCACAAGGAATCATAGGGTAAAGTTAATAGAAAAACATAATACTTCGAGGCAAGTGATTCTTTATTGAATGTGTCCCATGCATCTGATTGCCAGGCATTGCACTATTGACAAAAAAATCCAGAATTAATATGAAAATAACTACTTTTGTGTATATAAAAATTATTGTATAATTCACATTAAGTAAATGATATATTTTAATACTTCACGATACTTTAACTTTACTTCCTTCAACATGTGGCAACAAATAAATAGGAAGCAACTTAATGACGTAGTGTACGAGATTATACAACGTTTCCTACAGTCATTTGCTAAATACTAAAACAGTCATCTCTGACAAATGTCTCCACAACAAGAATTACTACAAAACTGCGTGTGAAAGTGGCACTTTCAAACTAAATATCACATTGAAACACAATTAGTACCGTAAGTATCACAGTAGGTGTCAGAAGGTATCACAAGTTGTTAATCTAACTCTAAACAGTTTGGCATAGCAGCTAGGTACTTTACATTTCCCACTGTCATGGCAACAACAGGGCAACGCACTCTGTCCAAGGGAAGGAAATGAAGTAAATCACCATCAGGGCGGATGACTGAAAGATGCTGAGCGATGGGATGATTGTGTTGCACTTCGTGTTCTAGAACAATTAGTCCGCTTCCTTCTTCCCCATTTGCTGATGTAAAAGTTATTGCTTTCTGAATGGTGCAATACGTATTTTCTTGGGTAAAGATGTGAGTGTCATCAGATCGACTGTCAGGGTTCTGTCCACGTACTGTTTGGTACCGGGTATGTCCAATCAAGACACTTTTGTATTCATGGAAATTAATAACTCCAGGGAATCCCTCCCTAAGAAGGACCTGAGTCTCAGCTGGAGTGACCTCCCTTTCAACACTTTTCCCTACCATGTACAAGTTGGGACCCACCTCAAGAACATTCTTTAAGCGTTCCTTATTTAACATGTGCTGAAGCCTTTCCCTGACACTTTCAGAAATGCGTTCATCATATTGAGCAGAATGCACAGTCATGTTTAGTAAGGAGCGAGTTAAGATCTGCATAGCTGCACCTTTTGGTGATGTCACAAATTTTGTTAACTTGCAGTTTAACGACTCAAAGTTATAGGTGCTAGTACAGTACGGTGGTCCTAATTGCCTCACACTAGTTACTTTATGGGACGTGGTGACATGGAGGTTGTATTTCAGACGAAACACTCCAAATGTCTCCTCAAAGTTTCTTGCATACTGCCTCATAAGTCTGTCTGCTCTCACAATATCGACACTTGAAACCTACAAGCACGGAGTTCGTGGAGTCTCCGTATAAACCCGTAGTTCCAGGCAGCTCCGTACAGACACGCAGTTCAGCGGGTCCCCGTATAGCGTCGTAAGTGCTTGAAAGTCACTTCTGAGATATAGCGCTTCAAAGTTTTGGATTTACATTGCGCCTTGTGGGCCGCTGGAATTTCAGACAAGAATTACTTTTGAACTAATTGACATATCGAAATGCGGTTTTCGCTGATCGGTAGCCCTTGGTTTCCTCTATACGACGCACTTCATAACTCGAAATTTTCAAAACACATAGTTACGACGCTATACGGCAGCCTGCTGAACTCCGTGTTTGTACCGAGCCCCAGGGAACTGCGTGTTTATACGGAGCCTCCACGAACTCCGTGTGTATAGGTTTCAAGTGTCGATATCATTTTCTTCAATTGAATCCTGATAAAGCAGGTAACAAGCATGAGAAAGTTTGGCAACCATGTCAACATATTGCTGTTCGATGAGGCCTGACAAACATGGCACTGCAAAAAAGAATAGCCAGTTCCTCCATTCACTGCCATTGAACTTTCCTCTATCCTTTATAGATCTTGGTTTTCTGGACATTCGACTTGGAGTCTTGAACTGTAACAATCGTTGGTCAATTTCTCGAACAAGTTGGATATATGGCATTCCAAGAGGGACTCGTGGTGCCAGAGTGACAAGCAGCTTGGTTATATCAGCAGCACAGCCTTCGTGGTCCTGATGTAAGTCATCAACTGCTTGGCCAGCACGAAGGTCATGGTGTTGCAGAAGTAACAGAGGGGAAGTTCCGTGATGTCCCTGAAATGGTACCTGGTCAATTTGCCCAGCATCAATAAACTCTTGAGCTGCAGTCATACCATCACGCATACCATTATGAGTCCTGTCAGCAAACTCAGGCAGACCTTCCACATTAATAATTGGGCACCTCTGACTATGCTCCAGATGCACACCCCTGTGGGTGCAGAAAGTACAACCAAACTGAGCGTTGTACAGGCTCATGTGCAACATTCCTGCTCTAGCTGGTGCGTCCACACACTCACAAAGAGGTGCAAATTTGGTGGTGATCTGGTTGTTGCCATGTGGAGTCCATATGATTCCTCTACTGGACAAGTGATTTAACTGCTTCACAATTGGCTTTAAAAATGAATGAAAGTTAGGGTCGCAATGGTCAACAAAAACAGCAATAACAAAGGAAAACTTTTGACGCATATCAGGAGGCAATTCATTAATGCGTGCATATCCAGGCCATATTTTCAAAGAACCCTTCTTTGTAGCCTTACACCCGTCAAAATTGAATGTGTAGGTGAGGTTGTTGGGATCTGACAAAAATTCACCTTCTTGCTGTAGGCGCTTGTATTCAGACCCATCAAATATATCTTCCAGAGCTGTGGCACTCCTCTTCTGTCTTGTTCTTGGGTATTGCAGTTTTTCCCACATCCCAGGAATTAATAAAAATTGCTTCAGTTGTTTCTTAAAGTCCAAGGTGACAAAGAACCTAGCCTTTTTTTTTCTGACATTGATATCCACATGGACACCGAACTATATCTCCCAACCTGTCTTTCAGTCCAATATACGAACCACACTCACGCTTGCCACAACACACATGTCTTTTCATTCCACATCTATTCAAGTCTATAATATTCCGCAACTTGTCCTTGCTCTCTGGGAAACACCTCTCACCAAAAAGTGCATTCAGGTTCCTGAAGGAATCTCAGACACTTTCAAAAGTCTTCCTGTGCCTAATTGCGTTTGCCAGTTCTAGCACAATAACTTCACCTTTTGTGAGATTGGAATGTAGTTGTAGTTCTACTTCCATCCTCAAGTGATTATTCATAAGATTTGCTGGCTGTTGATTATTTTCCTCTTCATCAGATTCATCTGAGCTGCTGAGGTCTTCCGAGTCATTAGGATCTTCAGGGTCATCAGGGTCGTCTGGGTCGTCGTGGTCAGCATGACCACCAGGGTTGACGTCATTTTGTAGAACACCTTCTTGAGGTTCTGCATGGGGGTTTTCAATTCTAGGTTGTTCGGGCTCTTCATCAAGATAATGTGCTATATATGAATCAGAGCAGAAATCTTCAGATGAAAGAGAGCTTCCTTCGTCAATGTCTGACATGAACAGATCAACAGACTCCTGAAATAGAAATTGTAATCATTAACCATATAAAAATACAGAAATATTAATAATGGTTAGCATAGATACAAAAATTTGAAAGTACAAACCACATCATTGTCCTCTGCATCAAGACTTGCATCAATAGGAAGTGTCGAAGCTGTCAATAGTTTCTCAGATGGTGACCTTTCAGCATTGTTTTGTGTTCTCTTAGTTGCCTCATGAACACCACCATCACAGTTTACATCTTCAGTTGAAAGAGAGCTTCCTTCGTCACTGTCTGAT
>NW_026267260.1:616407-623640 GCF_000697945.3 Frankliniella occidentalis | reverse complement strand
CATCTTCAGTTGAAAGAGAGCTTCCTTCGTCACTGTCTGATATGAACAGATCAGCAGACTCCTGAAATAGAAATTGTAATTATAAACCAAATGAAAATATGGAGATGCTAATAATAGTTCACATAGATACAAAAATTTAAAAGTACAAACCACATCATCGTCCCCTGTATCACGACTTGCATCAGTAGGACTTGTTGCTGCTGTCAACAATTTCTCAGATGGTGAACTATCAACATTGTTCTGTGCAGCATGATCCTAAAAAGCAAATACCTTACCGTTTAAAAGATAGAAGAATGGGAGGAAACTTCGTTTATGACTTGCTTTCTCTTACCTTGTGGGAATCCTTTAATTTGCGAGGGATTGATACATGTGTAAGCAGATTAGACGATAACTTCTGCATTGCGTTCTGTGACTCATCCACAAAGACGGAACAGCCACTCCCAGCAGATTGAGACTGTTCAGCATTATTCTGTGCACGCTTAGTTGTCTCACAACCATCATCATAGCCAGGCTCAGAATTAATAGGGGATGAACATGTAGTATTAACATTCTAAAAAAAATATATCTTTTGTTAAAAAGAGAGAATGTGAGGGGTTGCATAATTATTTGACTGTTCTATAGACTTTGACAGAAATATTATGGTCTACAATAACCTGTTCCTTGCCGGCTTCAAATTCCTCAGAGTCAGTACTAGATTCACATGAAGTATCTTCGTCTTTTCTTATCTTCCGATGTCGATGTCTAGTAGCCTTACTTCGTCCAGTGTAGTATCTCTTCATTATTATTGGAAAATTTCATTTTTCTACAATTTTCAACTACAAATGTTAAACTGTAAACATGGCTTTAGGCTAAGGGTAACATCTGAATAACAGACAACAGTTGAAAGTCGCGAACGTTCTGGAACCCGTGCGGCCCCTTTCGAGATGGCAGTGTGCTACGAGTTGTAGTTGGCGGTTGGCGGTTGGTGGTTTCAAACTCATCTCTTCTTGTTCTGGCCTGTCGTGACCTGTCGCCATGGCGCAGAAAACTGAATATTATGCCTTAGTAATTGATTTAAGTAATACTAAACTAGCGAAAATAGTACCGAGTAAAGAACTGTATGTGCTTACACCCGAGGATGAGGCTAAACCGTTTCGCCCAGCAAACGAGAAGAAATTCAAACCCAAGGAGGAATATGGACGGATTCGTGAGATTAATGGCGTGAAGAAAATGGTTCGCCATACAATCCTTCGACTAGATGGTAAGTTAACATCAAATTATCTCATGAGAATACGTTGAAGACCAGTTTTAAGAATCATTACATGATAATGGGGTTATGTTCATTTTCGATTTGCACATTAGCTGCTAGGGGCCAAACTCATCTCATGTTGAGCACATTTATAGTGCTAGGAATAATTTTCAGTTAAGATATTTGTATTCTGTATCATAAATCTGCTCTCCTTTAGTAAACTTTTTCAATGTTTTATTCAACTATACTGCCTCAATCAGAAGTCTCGAATTCTGTGGGTTGAGATAAATAATAACTGCCACTAACTAAACCTTATTCTTGTTCAACAGCTGATAAGAATAAATTGGAGGAATATTATAAGGACATAGGCAAACGCTTGCACATTGCGCCACGGAGAAGTGTTAGTGCCGTGGTGGAACCACTGTCAGAGTACTCAATCATCAAGAAGAAACTCAAACCAATTGTAAGTTTGTACAGTAATTGTGATAACAGAGAAGTTCTCTATGCAATTGCTATGACGTACACTTTGTTCACAGAATGACACAGCTCCTGTTCAAAAGGCCAAAAACGCAGCAGGACTTAAAGTGCTGAAGAAATTTAAAGCTCAAGTGGGAGAAAATAAACATAAACCAATTATCAAAAGCAGCCCAGTAAAGAAGGTAGAGATCTTGGAGGTATGTATACTAGTCATACTAATTCTGATCATCAAATTCAACCTCCTAACACCTGATGTCCAGACAAAATTTTCTTTTCTAATAATATGTTCTTTTTTCTACAGCCAAAGGAATGGGAGGAAGTCGCTGAATACAATGTTTCTGTTGACAAAGGCCGGACAAATGTTGTAACAGGAGACTCGGAGCAGGTGAACTTACTACCTTCATGTTTTGAAATTTACTGAAGCATTGCTGATTTGCCGATTCACTAACTTCTGCATTTACACTGTTTCCTGTGCAGTCATTGCAAAATCTCTTGGACGACAAGGTCTTAAATGGTGAAGAAAGTTTCTCCACTGGTGTCACATCGGAAGAGAAGACTGGTGAAGATGAATCTCCCCCACCCCCACTAAACAGGGACATCCAGGAAGACAATAAGCTTTTAGATTCTGAAAATTCAGGTCCCAGTGCTAGTACGTCACGTGACCAGGCATGCCAGACAAATGTAAGGATCCTCCCTATTATCTTTGGTCGTTAATGTATCCAATATGATGCTAATTTGAATTAATCTCTCCTTTTCCTGTGCAGCTATTATGGGAGCCAGAAGTGGTCCAGGAACTGCAAGATGCCTATAAGAGAATCATAATACTGGAGAGAGAGAAAAACCAGAAGACCGACAAGCAGCTTGGCAGCATTAATGATAAACTTGCTTCTATGCAAAAAACTCTGGATGATCAAACCAAGCTGCTAGTGGACGGGCAATCAAGTAAATGTAAGGTTCAGCACACTGTCTGTTTTTACTATTTATTTTCATCCATTAATGAGGCCCCTTTTGTTTTGTTGTAGCCAAAGAAGAAACATGTCAATCAAAAAAAAGAGTGAAAAGCCGTCTCTCAGTATTGACCAGTAATTTGGTTGATGCTGAGGGTGTGGATGAAGGGAAGGTGGGTGTGATCCAATGTTTTGTTCTCTGTCTTCGTCATACCTTTTCAGAGATAAGTGGAGCCTACTTACTAATCTTTTTCTAACTACAGATCAAGGTTGGTGTAAACCGCTACATCACCAGATCGAAACTCTTCACCATTGAAAAGGAGAGCACATACCTGACTGCAAGGGTGACTGCCTTGCTTTTGGCGTTTTATGGCAAGGATGTTGCCAAATATTCTCTAAGTGGCACAACCCGCAAAGGCCATGGGAAGGGGAGTCGGGGGCCGAATGCCAACAAAATCAGCCAAGAAGAGATTTCATCAATGATCAGTAAGCATTTGCACATTGATATCAATACCCTGCAAATTACATTGCTTTTAAATGTATCTTTATCAAGGAGTGTTTGCTTCTGTCTCTATAATAGCAATCCTGGAGCACTTTAAATGGACCTACCTCACTGACTTGGATGAATCCAGCATCAGAAACAAAATAACAAAATGCACTAGCTTCATCAGGACTGGAAAAACAGCCAATGGTGGTGATGGTGGTGAGAAGGCCACACTTAAACAGCACAATGTGGAAGAAGAGAACCAGAACCCCACGAAAAAAAGAAAAGCCGAAGGCTCAGACTCAGATTCTAGCTCTGAGAATGAATCCAGTGATGAAAATTGTGGGAGCAACGTGTCAAGTGAGGAAAATGAGCTTGAACAATCCATTAACCTGTCTTAAGTATGTGTTAACTGCTTTTCAAATGTAACATCATAACTGATTCTGTGATTTACTCTGTATTGTATCTG
Organism: Frankliniella occidentalis; assembly: GCF_000697945.3. Lineage (NCBI taxonomy): Eukaryota > Metazoa > Arthropoda > Insecta > Thysanoptera > Thripidae > Frankliniella > Frankliniella occidentalis. The sequence continues at coordinate 620,035 of NW_026267260.1, read as the reverse complement.
TTCCGATATATGCGTTAATCATTCTTTACCTGTTGTATCACCAATATTAATCTAATTAGTTGACACTGTGATTTATAGTTTACATTCTATGTGTTTTGGTACCCAAGTTAATCATTCGATACCTGTTGTTTTACCAATATTAATCTTATTAGTTGACAACTGTGATTTAGTTTGTTTACATTCTAAGAGTTTTGGTACCCAAGTTAATCATTCGTTACCTGTTTTACCAATATTAATCTTATTAGTTGACAACTGTGATTTAGTTTACATTCTATGTGTTTTGGTACACAAATGAATCATTCATTACCAATATGTCTTGTGTTTGCAAGATACGTCTTCTTGGTTGACCCTGTGATTTAATTTGCATTATGAGTGCTGTGGTGCACACCTCAATCATTCCTTACAAGCACATGTTGTCTCCACAACATTAGTCTTACTACTTGTAATGTGATTTACTTTGTAGTTCTTATAAATAGTTGTTTAATTGCCAAGATTAGTTTCATTAGTTGACACTGCTTTAATTTGTATTCTATGCATTATGGTGCACACGTTAATCATTCCCTACAAGTACTGTCTTCACAACATGAGTCTTAGTACTTTACTTTCTTTCTAATGTTCTGTTAAAAACATTTATATCTAAGAGTAGTACTTGTACTCTTTTGAATCTCCTTTTATTGTGTGATTTTATTTGTTGCACTTGTATTTCTCGTTTTATTGTGCTAAAAGTTCCTATACAGAGTTGCATTTAATTTGATTTTACTTTCATTTCTTGTATTCCTGGTACGAATATTGTTTAAGAATTTCATTACATTGTGGTTTTCATACATTTCAGGGTGAGGGGTAGAGCGGCCGGGGGGGGGGGGGGGCAAGGATGTCCTAGGCACAAGGAAAAGATAGTACACCTTGTGTCCCCACGGACAAGGGAGGGAGAGCCGGAGTAGCATCATCGTGGACAATACAGGGAGGTAAAATGGTATCATCAGGGACAGGAAAGGACACGACGTGGATTCCTTAGGGACGATCTGGGGACAAGGAGGGATATGAAGAGGTATCCTCAGGAATACGGAGGAGACGCAAAAGGCATCCTTAGGGACGATACAGGGACAAGGAAGGATACGAAACGGTGTCCACAAGGACGATACAGGGACAAGGAAGGATACGAAACGGTGTCCACAAAGACGATCGAGGGATAAAGAGCGATAACAAGGGATCGCTCATGGATCAGTGAATGCTATCCATTACGTATTCTTACTCGTCCCTATGACATCCGCAGAACGTCTACTTTGAGACAAATGGGATAGCGTCTCCCTAGCGTATCCGTTAGTTATCCCTGGAGGATCTTCTTATCCCTGCATGTCCCCCAGCTCCATCAGGGTAATCTTCATCTTCAATACATTAGATGGTTGTAGCATAGAGAGTGGAGTTCTGGGTCTTCGTCCCAGGAACAATTCAGCAGGAGACAGTTTCGTCACTGTATGGGGTGTGTTTCTATATGTAAATAGAAATGCATCTATCTTATGACTGAGAGTTCGATGCTTGGTTTTCTCGTCTAGAAGTTGCTTGAGCAGAGATCTCTTGACCGTTTTTACTTCGTTTTCAGCTGCACCATTGCTTTGAGGATGGTACGTTGGCGAGAACGTTTGTACCACTCCATTAGCCTGCAGGAACTCGGACATAGCTTGTGACGCAAAAGGTTGCCCATTGTCACTCACTATCTCTTCTGGTAGGCCATAAGCAGCAAACAAAGACCTGAGCACTTCTATTACTGCCACACAATCAGTTTTTGGCATAATGTGCACCGAAGGCCATTTTGAATGAGCATCTAAGATCATCAACAATTCAGAACCCTGGAAATGGCCAAAGTCCATATGCAATCTCTGCCAGCGCCTAGTCGGCCATGACCAAGGCACATAGCTATCATGAGGGATTGAAGACTGGAGTGCCTGGCACACGCCACAATCCTTCACTAAATCTTCTATTTGTTGATCCATGTTGGGCCACCACACGTAACTTCTCGCAAGACTCTTCATTCTGCTGCCTCCTGGGTGTGTCTCGTGTAACAGATCCATGCATGACTTTCTTCAAGACAGGATCACTAGAAGTATTTTCTGCAATGTCCACAGCAGACATTAATTCACCTGGTAAATTTCACTTTCCACCTCCTCAGAATGTTGTGATGGAAATCTGCTAAGGAAATCTGCATGAGGAATTTGTTCACTCTTCCTGTGAACAATGGTATACTGATGTGCTGACAGCAACAATTGCCAGCGTTGAAGCCGGGCCGCCGCCAGTGGCCGTTGGTGACTCTTGTCACTGAAGATTGCCACAAGTGGTTTGTTGTCAGACACAATTTCAAATTTTCTTCCAGTTAAATATTTGTCAAAATGCTTGATGCCAAATATTAACGCTGCACCCTCCTTCTCATGTACAGGGTAATTCAATTCTGCTTTTGAGAACATCTTGCTTCCAAAAGCTATTGGCTCTTCTTTTCCATCTAAGGTTACATGACTCAGTACACAACCCGCCCCCACAGGAGAGGCATCCGAAGTCAACCGTAGGGGCCTATCCAGAGAATAAGGCACCAAAACCATAGTAGACAAGAGTTTCAAAGCTTTGTCATAAGCTGCTTGCTCTCTCTTCCCCCAGTAAAACGTAGCTGACTGTTTTAACTGATACAAGGGATGCAATACTGTACTAAGATTTTCACCATACTTGTGAAAAAATGTGATCATACCAATAAAGGAACTCAGCTGCGTATGATCCTGTGGAACTGGCTTCTTTAGAAGTTCATCCATCTTCGCTGGGTCTGGCCTCATGCCAAACTCATCAAGCTGAAAGCCTAAATAAATCACTGAAGTTTGAAGAAACTTTGACTTACTTAGATTCAGCTTTACATGGAATTTTTCCATTCTTGATAGTACAGCATGCAGTACTTGAATACACTCTTCTTTATCTTTCCCCCAAAGCAGAATATCATCCAGATATTTGAAACAATTTTCCACGCCTGCTAAGATGGAGCTGATAATTTCTTGAAAAGCATTCGGAGCAGATGCTATCCCAAATGGCATTCTCAAACACTTGTAAGAGCCAAAAGGAGTACTCAACTTGCAAAGCTCCTGGGAAGCTGGAGATAACTGTAGTTGTAAATAAGCCAATTTCATGTCCAAAATACAGAAATACTTGCCATTTACTGTTGACAGATCATCAATGAGGGGCAGTGCCCTGCCAGTGACCTCCAGGTGAGGGTTAAGGGTCACAGAGAAATCACCACAAATTCTGACTTCTGCTTCCTTTCTTCTGACAGGCACAATGGGTGTGCCCCACGGGCCAGGTTCACATTTCACAATGTACCCAGCTTCTTCCATTGAATCTAACGCCTTCTTGGTTGGTTCACGCAGTGGAATTGAAAGATTCCTGGGGCCCCTGAACACCCCGTACGAAAAAGTTTAGTCCGGCATCAGTCCGTTTTCGGTCCGGAAAGAGTCCGCACCCTGTGGACTAGTCCGCGTTCGATCCGTCGTGCACCGGACTAGTCCGCTTTTAGTACCCCCGGGCGTGCAGACTAGTCCGCTTTGAGGTCGCAGCGGCCAAGTGCGATGCCGGACCAGTACGCAGACAGTCCGTCCTC
>NW_026267260.1:614747-616357 GCF_000697945.3 Frankliniella occidentalis | reverse complement strand
CATCGATCATGTACAATACGAAATTTCTTGCAATTTAGTACCAGGAACCGTTCTGTAACACTTTAAGACCCATTAGCTGAGTTAAGCCGTGTCATAGGGCACTTTTCGAGTAACATCGAAATTTCGTCGACAACTTCGTCTCAGGACCAACGATAACTTCTCGAGAAGACGACGTCGATTCGAGGTCGATTCGAACACTCATTTCTCACTGGGGGACGACCGGCGCGTGCCCTGTGTCTTGTGTGTGCCCTGTGTGCCCTGTGTTTGGCATAAACAAACCCTGTTACTGTGCCAGTGTAAACCCTGCTCTTTCTCTAGCCTCCTCACCCATACCGCACATTATAACAGTGGTGGCAGCGGTTTAAGGGAAGAGGAGTAGGGCCGTTGGCTATTGGCTGTCGGTGGGGACAAGGGACGTTGTGTCTCGTGCGTTTTACGAGTATTTCGTGTCTAGGAGTGTGTCCAGGAAGTGGTGTGTGCTTTGTTCAGTGCTGCTTCGTGGTGGATCGGCAGGTGAATTCTTGGTTTCGAGCCGAGCAGCCCTTGCCTTTTCCCGCGCTGTCGCCGGGCAGGACGCCACGTCTTAGTAACGGTTTTTCTTGGTGTTTTGGGAGTACAACCATGACTAGAAGTCCAGCCTGCATTTCCTCTTGGCGCTTTAACGGCCCCCTTGACTTTTAGTTAAGCTTGCCGTTGAGCCCGAGCCCAAACGAGCTGAGTAGTTGCGCCGAGCTACGCCAGTCCAAGACGGCGTTCAGGCGCAGTAGAAATAGGAGCAGGATGCCGAGCACACCTCACCCGCTTGCAGCGGAAGGGGAGGACGCTCTAGCACCGTGAGCGGTTCATGAGCTGCAATCAGAAATCAGCGGAATCATTCGGTAATTGGCTCACTGACCACCGCAATCTGATAAAGAGTTGTGAGTATGGGGTGATTCAGGACAGCATGCTCCATGACAAACTGATCTGGGGTGTATACGATGATAATCTTCAAGAATTGCTGCGCTCGCGGGCGTCTGCTAGCCTTCAAGAGATCATTGATATGCATAAATCCGCTGAATCCACAGCCATCAGACAGGGTCGAACCTTTCAAAATGAGGAGGCTCATGTCGATGCTGTGAACGAAGGCTTTCAGCCGTTTCGCGAAATGCGTCGGAGACAAAACTATCAGCAGCCACAGCAGCAGCAGCAGGGCGGAGGAAAAATGAAGCTGAAAGATGCCCAAGCACAAAGGGGCCATCCTACAAAGCTGCAGCTGGACCATCGGCTGCTCAAGGCAGGGCTGACCAGCCTGCCAACGAGAAGTATAAATGCAAGAAATGTGACACCTGGCATGGGGCAGGCAAGTGCCTTGCTCATGGAACAAGATGTCACCGATGCAATGAGCTAAATCACTGGAGCGTTAACTGCACCACGACGCGTCCTTACAACAATGTTCTATCTCCAGCGTGCGGAATACACAATGTTCTATCTGCAGAGTGCTGAATACTCAATGCTCTATATGCAGAGTGCCGAATAGACAAAATCTCCAAAACGGGGTTGGGCACAGCCCTTCATCTTTGTGTGGTTTGCAAGTAACTGAAAGACATTGAGGCCAATCTGCGCACACGGAA
>NW_026267260.1:610366-614697 GCF_000697945.3 Frankliniella occidentalis | reverse complement strand
CTAGTTCCAGCCGGACTAGTCCGGCAAATAGGTCGTTTTTTGGTCGATCTGGCTTTTTTCGCGGACTAGTCCGCTCGCTTTTGCGGACTGATGACGGACTGTCCAACCGGACTCTTTGCGGACCGAAAACGGACTGATGCCGGACTAAACTTTTTCGTACGGGACTGGTTGAGCACCCTCCTTCAACGCCAAACTTACTTCAAAACCCTTGATGGGCGTAGTTTCTCCACCAAAGACAACTGGATATTTTCTTCGCAATTCCGCTGCAAGAAGTTTTTCATCAGTAGTAGAGACAGTATAAATTTCAGTGTTTTCAGGGAACAAAGATTCAAAATCTGGTCTAAGTTCTCTGATCCATGGTAAACCATAGAGACTAGGGAAGGTTCTATCCACAACACATAATGGTAACATTTTTACTTTGCCATTATACTCAACCTTCACTTCCATTTCACCTAACATTGGCAAGGGTTTGCCCCAGATGAGTGATGGTGTTGGTCGCAGTGGTACATTTGCAAAAAATCTTTGGTATGTTGCTCTGTCAATAGTCGACGCAGTGGCTGCAGTATCCAATTCCATGTTTAGTGGAACTCCATTTACCACAGCACTTATCTTCACTAGCTCACTTCTAGAACTCTTCAGAGGCCACAGCTCAAAATGAGGAGCTCGGGGCTCAGGTTGCTCTTCTTCTGTGTAAACAACTTTAACCTATTTCTTCTCTGGTTTAGCTTTCTTTGGCTTCTTGCACGCAGGAGCATAATGTCCCAATTCTTGACAATTATAGCAACGTACCTTTTGAATATCAAAATTTTTCGCCTTCTTCTTTTTCTCTGATTTTGGTTCTTCACCACTTGAATTTGGTTTCTTCTTTGGTTCTGGATTTTTCTTCTGCTGCACTTTCATGACAGATGCTTGGATCGACGCCTTCTCATACATTTGTTCGAACTTAGCCGCTTCAGCGATCACTTCGGTAAAAGTGGGCTTCCCATCTGACACTTTTTCTTTCACTTTACTCGACCTCAAATTGTTGATAAATTGTGTTTGCAGCGTGTCATCCAAACTAGCACCAAATTCACAAAACTTACTTAGCTGATACAAGGCTACGGAAAACTCAGAAACTGATTCATTTTGGCCTTGTTTTCTAGCATAAAACTTCTCTCTTTCAGAATTCTTGTTGCGCTTGGGTTTGAAGTGATTTCTAAGCATATCTTCTAGCTCATCAGCTGTCTTGCCTTCTGGATCTCCGGCACCGCACAGACCATCCAAAACTGCGTATGCTTCTACACCTACCTCGGCCAATAACCAACGTTTACGTTTTGCATTGTAAACTTTTAATGACTCTGCATAGGCTTCTCTCTCTGCCGCATTAGCCCCAGCTCTCAAGGGCTCCGGCGCTTCAACACCACAAGTGAACAAATAAGAGGTGAATCGTTTCAAGTATTGTTCAATATCCATTGTGCCATAAGGCTGGAAATGCCCAAAGCCCGTTCTTCTTGCTTCAGCCATTTCTTGATATTTCACACACTCTTGACGTAAATTCTTTGATTAGCAATTCCGCTGAATCATCCTCGTCGCCACTGTAATAACGTCAGGTTATTATCTTCTTAGAGTTCATTGATGTTCTTGGATTTGTATGAATAAATTAGAACACATTCTCTCATGGCTGAACTCCTTTCTCAAGATGCTTTATTTCCGGGACGGAAGTTGGTACAAGGTTATACACAGTTGAGGCTATTCGCACTCACGTCTTATTCACACTCTACCACAGCCATCCTTCTACGGCTTGCCAGAGTTTCTTCTTCTTGAGGTGCAGTCGTGTTCTTGACGCCCATTCTTCATAATTATCGGAGTTCAAGATACACTTGTTTCCACGTGCTTCGTCAGCCATTGTTTCACTCCAAACTCACAGCTCTTCTGGGCCACAATAACCCTTTAGTTTTGCTTCTTCTTATATCAATCAATCTTTAGTGGATTGGTAGGCTGTGAGTGAGGAGACTTGTTTGATAAATACTGACTTTAATGGTAATAATGGCTTACAACTAAAACACATTCACACAAACACAAGACCGGTTTACAGGACGGTGAGCTACCCTGTTAGAAAACAATCAACAATCCTCATCCCTCTATCTGCAAATACTTGTTAGCCGTCTGCTAGCCACTCCTCTGTTCAGCTGTTTCTTACCTGCATTTACCTGCCCTGCGTATAGTGTGTGTTAACCTGTTATCGACAGACAATAAAAGACCTCACTTCCGTTCCGGGTATAGTAGAGGATAGACTATTCTATTTTTCTGTTTGCTGTGTACCCTTGTATCCAAGTTCATCCACCGTTATTCTAGTCAAACAATAACAGGTTATGGGCCGCAGTGCTTTCAAGCCTTGAATAGTTTGCTGTACTGTGCATATTTTGTGAAAAATCCTGCTCAAGAAGTCAAGACCAAGATACCACGTTTTTTGTCTTCATCTGCAAGTGCCGCAACACGCCCCTGCGCTAAGTCAGCATGACGGATGAAACCCCCCCAAAGGAAGATGCTTCCAAGAAAAACGTCGGTGAGTCCAATCCAGCGTCTGCGGCTACTGCAAACCAAGCCGCGCCATTCTCCGTCCCCTTTGACAAGCTTGTGGGCGAAGAAAATTGGGCCGACTGGAGGATGCTGATGGAACTGTATCTTGGTGATCTTTTCGTCTGCACCCTCAAAGATCCATCCGACGACGTGCTCGCTGATAGGAACAGCAAGGGCTTCAAGGATGACCTCATGGCCAGGCAGAAGATTTCTTTTGGAGTTGACAAGTGCATCCTGAAGTATTTGCGTGGAGCAACCACAGCACATCAAGCATGGTCGAAATTATGCAATGCTTTTGAGGACAAAGGTGTTTTTCGCCGCGCTGCTTTATTGAGGAAGATGGTCGCCCTCAAGCAAGAAGGTACTCTCACGCAATATGTGCTTGATTTCAAAGAAGTGGTAGAGCAGATTGCGGACACGGGAAAAGCTATAGAAGACGAAATGTGTGCTGTACTCCTCCTTGCACATTGCAAGCCGTGCCACAAGTCGCTCTGCCAGATCATAGAAAGAACCTGCCAAACCAAGCTTCCCGATGGGACCTCCACGTTGGAGTTCAATCGAATTTCCGATGAACTCCTCCGTGAAGGAAATAAGATCAAGGGTGAGGACATTCCCACTCAAAACCAAAATAAAACTGCTTTGAAAACTTCCGCCGGCTCGGGGAAGTCACGGGATGGCTGGAAGCACCGTGGCGACCGTGGCCGCGGCGGTGGTTCTCGCGCGCCATCTGGCGGCAAGAACCAATACCAATATCAAAAACAAGACAAGAGCTCAAAATCAAAACAAAAATCAGATGACCAGCAGAAGGGCAAATATCCCCCTTGTGTTCACTGCAAGAAGACCAACCATCCTGCCGAACGCTGTCATTTTCGTCACACTAGTGCAGCAGCAACTGGTGGACGTAAACGAAGCAACTCTGGATCAGATGACGAAGGTGGTCCTCCTCGAAAGCAACCAAAAACCAATGCTACTGGTCCCCCCACATGGGTCCTGAAGGTTGCACGACAAGGAGCCAAGAAAACTTCGACAAAATCTGCCTCTGCTGCTGGTCAAGATGACCCAGATTCTGATGCTGAAATTGCTGCACAAGTTGCTGAGATAAATTCAATTGTAAGCCCTAAGCCAGACAATAAAATTATCAAAACCTATCTCGATAGTGGTGCTTTCGCCTCAATGAGTCCTGAAATTACATGTTTCCACAACTATAAACCGATTCACAACGAACCTATAGAGTGTGCTGGAGACCAAGTCTTATATACTCAAGGAAAAGGAACATTAAAATTAAACAATAACACTACTGGTCTACAGGAGATTCAAAACTTTACTTATGTTCCTGGATTAACATGCACACTCCTCTCAATAAGTTCTATAACGAGAAATGATTTAGTAGTTGTTTTCAAGGAAAATAAATGCGAAATATACAAATCAGACTCAGTGAAAACCTTTGACACACATCTCCTACAGACAACTGAAACAAATGGAACATATTGTTTAGACCTTGACGTTCAAATCAATAAGAAAGCCTTAAAGGTAGCAAGAGAATCCCAAGCAAGCCTATGGCACAAGAGACTTGCACATATATCAGACGTATATCTGAATAAGATGTCTGATAACTTAGTCAATGGTATGACCGAAATAAACGTTAATGATCTAAAATTATGTGATGTGTGTCAAAGAGCAAAATTAAAACAGACTCCATTTCCAAAGGAAAGTGCTCATAAGAAAATAAATATATTAGTCTCTGATCCATGGTAAACCATAGAGACTAGGGA
>NW_026267260.1:609953-610316 GCF_000697945.3 Frankliniella occidentalis | reverse complement strand
TTCGCGATATCTCACGAAACACTGTTACGCTGCGACGCGCCTGGCATACATCCACCTAGGCCTGCGGCGCTGACACCGGAGTTGGGCAAAAGGCACGATCATAAATAGGCCTTCGGCTTCGGCCCCAAAAGTCACAAATTCTGTGCCTCATGGTTTTACTTTGACGAGTTACCCCACCGGAGACCATAAAATATCTGAGAAAAACCATTAAAATGTTTTGGGGTGATTTCCGTGTGAAGAACGCCCTCTAGAGCCCAAACGGTTAGAGATAGAGTAAAACGGACAAAATTGTGTTCCCAAGGTTTCTACGTTGACGAGTTCCTTCTAGGAAAGATGTTTAAAAAACAGTTTTTTCATAGTAAT
>NW_026267260.1:606670-608380 GCF_000697945.3 Frankliniella occidentalis | reverse complement strand
GCGAGCGAGCGGGAGATGCGAGCGAGAGAGCGAGCAAGCGGGCGAGGGCGAGCGAGCAAGCGGGCGAGGGCGAGCGAGCGGGCGAGCGAGCGAATGAGCGAGCGAATAAGCACGCGAACGCATAAGCGAACACTTGTGAGTGAGAGCGAGCGAAGTGCGGGATATCGAGTGTTTATTTTGGTGTACTTTTGCTCAGTGCAATTCAAATTTTCCGCCGTTGGTGGCGGTGTTGGTGGGCGTGGGAGGCGGTTGGTGTTCCGTGTTCCGGTCCGGCTCGGCGGTCGGCGGTTTTGGCGCGCACTCGCACTTCGCACTAGGGTGGTTGTTGTTGTAGTTGACAAAGTCGGCGAAGTAAGGTGCACAATACTTGAAGTAAGTATTGTTTCCTGATATTGCCTGTTTGAGATATGTTGGGACTTGTACGGCAGTTGATATAGCTTTGGATGTACCGGTTTTAAGGTCGCTCCAACCTTGTCCTATGATTTTAACCTTGCTTATGTTCATTGTTTACCTCCCCCGATTTCCATCAACAAACAAACTTTCTTAAACCCCCTCTTGAATTGCGCTTGAGTTTGCGTTTTATTGATCTAAATAAAACAGCATTTTGGGGAGGGAAATAGTCGTTGGTTGCTAACCTCAAATACTGATGCTTCTGCAATATCAGTTTTGATCAGTTTACATCATCTACATTCTATTTTTATTTTGGTTCCAGTCAGGATGCCTCAATTGCTCAAGTCAAACAAGCCGCGGAGCAAACATGAAGATGAGGACTATTCGCCTCCTAAAAAAACCAAGCCTGGTACCTCTGGTGACAAAAAGTTACCTCCGCTCACATTAGAGCAAAAAGAAGCTATGGTTAAATTTATGCTGAAGCATAAAAACTATGCTACGGGACGCATTCCCGGCAAAAATGCCAACAAGGCTATGCATGTGATGCATGAGCGTTTGGCTGTTGTTGTCAACAGAGAAAAAGGCACACCCCGAAGTGGAATCAAGTGGTGGAAGGTTTGCTCGTATTGAACTTAAACGCTTTGCCTAACCCAAATTTCAACAGTATTTTAAGCTCTCACTTTACCTCCCATAGTGTTGGACAACCATAAGATCCACTGCAAAGGCCTACGCAGCAGGCAATTACCAAAAGCGGGATACCAGAACGGGGGGAGGAGGGCCTGACGATACATTCCAATCAACAGATGCGTTCAACACCAGCTCCACTGTGAGTATCAATTGAATAACGATGGAATGTCGAGCTGTAAAAGAGAAGTCGCTGGCCTCTCCTGAAAGTCTGCGGATACTGCAAGCTACCAAGGGTGCCAATGGTAGAAGGGTGTGGGACAAAAAGTACCCATGTAAATTCTGTGGGCATCTAGATCCTAAGTTGCCTAGGCACCTGGAACGTCATCACAGTGAGGAGCCAGAGGTGGCTGCATTCCTTGCGCTGCCAAAAAATAGCGGAAGAAGGAGGGAACTGTTAGACGATCTGAGAAGTGATGGTGAAAAACTTCGCCATTTTCCAATGTTTGCTGTGCGGAGGGGAGAGTTAAACCCGAAGAAAAGACCAACGACCGAAACTGGGACCAACGACTATCTTCCCTGTGAACAATGCTGTCGTCTAATAAAGAGATCCTACTTGGCGCGCCATGTTAAAGTTTGCCGTCAGAGAAAAAGTAAGTCTTCAGAAAATAAACCACCCAAAAATATGAGGGGTCT
>NW_026267260.1:603818-606620 GCF_000697945.3 Frankliniella occidentalis | reverse complement strand
ACCGGCCGGAGAGCCTACACCGTATTAACTACATCGTGGTCCCTCCATAGAAGGATATCGATATTTCCTAACATTTATCGATGACAAGACAAGATATACTATGGTTGCACTCCTAAAGAAAAAGGATGAGGTCTTAGGAAAGTTCAAAGAATACAAAACACTGGTTGAAAATCAAACAGGTAAAACAATTAAAGCTATAAGGTCAGACAATGGAACAGAATACATTAATAAGGCTTTCCTTGCCTACTTAAAGTCAGAAGGTATAATGCAACAGCATTCAGTTCCTTATTGCCCTCAACAAAATGGTGTCTCAGAGAGAGCCAACAGGACCTTACAGGAAAAAATGAGAGCAATGTTAAAAACATCAGGTCTCTCTATGCAATTTTGGCCCCAGGCACTGCAAACTGCTGTGTTCCTGAAAAACCTCTCTCCTACCAAGGCACTGTCAGACATGGTACCTTACGAGGCTTGGACAGGAGAGAAGCCTGATATTTCTTTTCTTCGTATTTTTGGGTGCTGTGTCTATGCACACATTCGAAAGGAAAAGACCAAAAAGCTAGGAGATCGGAGCCACACTTGCATTTTCATGGGGTATGATGATGAGAGGAAGGCTTACCTCCTCATGGACCCTGCAGAGCCAGGAAAAATATTTTCAGAGAGGAGTGTGGTGTTTGATGAAACACTATTTCCTGCTGTTGGTGTGATAAACCCACCTTCAGACCAGGCACAAGCCTCCTCAATATCTACATCACACCCACTTCTCTCCCTGGACCGAGATGCTTTTCTCACAGAGAAACCATCCACCAGTAAACCTTCCTGTCACTGTTCCGCATGAGCCAACACCTGATATTTGTGACACTAATGAAATTACTATGCCAGATATCCAATCGGAGGAACCCATTTCCACCTTTTGGGGTGAATTGTCTAAAAGTCCCTCCAAAGATGCTAGTGGTTCACAAAGTTCAGGCGATATGGCTAGCTCCAGTGACACAAACACTGCTCTCATTGATGAACATATTCCAACTATCACTACTGGTGCTCAACTCCAGAGAATTGGCACACGGATCCGAAAACCTAAACAATACCCGGATTACATTGTGTATGGCCTGAGCAAGGACAAGGACAGTGACAAAGCATGTCTAGTCCTTCCTGTAGATCCTAATGTTCCTCAATCCATTAAAGATGTCCACCAATCCCCTGAACGCCACCAATGGGTTCAGGCAATGGGGGAGGAATTGGAATCTTTTGCCAGCAACAAAGTCTGGACTTTGGAACCCTTACCAGCGGGTGCCAAAGTGATTGGGAACAAGTGGGTTTTTAAAAAGAAAGAAAATGCGGATGGGACAACCCTGTTTCGTGCCCGCCTTGTGGCTAAAGGCTTCACACAAACACAGGGTCTTGACTATCATGAAATATTTGCCCCTGTGGTAAGAGGCTCAACCCTGAGAATACTCTTTGCCACAGCCGCAACTTTTGACTTGAAAATAGGCCATATTGATATAAAAACAGCCTTTCTTTATGGTGACCTGCAAGAGACTGTCTATATGGCACAACCAGAAGGTTTTGAGGCTGCAGGACATGAAGAAAATGTATGCAGACTACACAAAGCAGTCTATGGGTTGAAACAAGCCGCCAGAAGCTGGAATACAAAGGCTGATCTGGTGTTGAAAAGTCTTGGTTACGGAAACCTCAGAGACGAACCCTGCATTTACATTAAAGAGACAAAATCCTCAGTAATAATAGTTGCTCTGTATGTAGATGACTTTTACATCTTTTTCAATTGTGAAGAAGACAAGACTGACCTTGTAAAATCATTAAGAAAACTCTTTGTAGTAAAAGATTTGGGTGAGGCTAAATCTTGCCTTGGTTGGCAAATTGAAAGAGATTTAGAGACAGGGAGTCTAACACTTCATCAAGAAAATTACATATATGAGACCCTTGAAAAATTCCAGATGGCAAATTGCAACCCATGTAACACCCCAATGGAAACTAAACTCAGACCATACTTGCTTGCGCAAGGAAAGCCAACTAGTGCCCCATACCAGGAACTAATAGGCAGACTGATATACTTGAGTGTATCAACACGACCTGACATTGCTTTTGCAGCTAGTTTTCTGAGCCAGTTTAACAAAAACCATACAGCAGATCACTGGAATCTGGCAAAGAGGGTACTTAGATACCTAAAGAAAACCGCAACAGTAGGCCTGACATACACAAAATCCTCAAATCCTTCATTTTGCTTAGTAGGCTATGCTGATGCAGATTTTGCGGAAAATTCACCAGATTACCATTCGTTTAGTGGCTACTCTTTCACCCTAGATGGCAATGTCATTTCCTGGGAAAGTAGAAAGCAAAAGCTGGTGGCTCAATCCACCACAGAGTCTGAGTACACTGCTATAACAGAGGCACTGAGAGAATCAGAATACCTAAATGAACTGATAAGTGAAATTTTTCACTGTGGTCTCCAGACAGTTACTCTGTTTAATGACAATCTTAGTGCACTGCGACTTGCATATTCGGAAAAATACACTGCCCGAACCAAACATTATGGGGTTCGAATCCAATATGTAAGACAAGGTGTCAAAAATGGTTGTATAGAATTGGAACACATGTCATCCTCTTTAATGCCAGCAGACGTGTTCACAAAGGCTCTAACCGAGCGCAAACACAACGACTGTTGTGAAACTCTGAAGCTAAGGTCCGCGGATTGAGGGGGAGTGTTAGAAAACAATCAACAATCCTCATCCCTCTATCTGCAAATACTTGTTAGCCGTCTGCTAGCCACTCCTCTGTTCAACTGTT
>NW_026267260.1:590857-593470 GCF_000697945.3 Frankliniella occidentalis | reverse complement strand
TAAAACAAACAACAACATACAAGTGCATTTAAGAATTCCAAAAAGCTGTTCTTTTTGTGTTTTTTTCTTCTGAAAATTACCTCTATTGACTCGTTTAGCTTGTTATTTCAAAGTAGTTGTTCACTTGTCAAGTGAGAACTCTTATCCTAAAAAAAGCACACACTAATAGGTAAGTAAACGTACTTACTAGCAACTATAAATTATTAAGACAAAACAGACAATTCAGATATTCTTTAGATGACACTAATAGCTTTGCCTACCTCTATAAGCTTCTTCACTTCATTTAATAAAACATCTAGAGGTCAGTGCCATATCATTTTCCTAAACATACATATTCAGCTTATTATTCAAGAGCATTTCTTTATTTATCAAGTGAGTAATGTTTTCCTAAGAGGTGTAAATAAAGAAATACAAGCAGCTACACATTTCTGAAACCCAAAGTTAGTAATGACATCCTTCATCAGTGTATAATTTCCCTGAAAAATAAATAAATATCACTAACAGAGTGCTGAACATTTGAAAAACCCAAACAGATATTACTGATCTTTTGAGGGAACACTTTCTCACAAGCTTCCTCACCTCCAAGGGCTTCAATTCTTAAAATCACAGATTGCTCCACATCTTTTATTTTGGCATAAATCTGGCATACATTGCACAGGAAGAGCAACTTTTTGAAGAAATCTATAAACAATTGAAAAACGTATTAATCTTACAAAAAGTGAAAATTGTATGGTGCGCAAATTACTTGAAAATTGAGTACTCTTTTACCTTTACTTTGGTCACCAAACCCTGCACATTTAAATTGAAACCAATGTTCACACTTGTCGCATAAAATCATTCGCCTGGAAAAGGAAAGAAAAATAACAACTGTCACTCAATTTAAGTGAAATCACTGAATGGTTACATTGCTTTATTGTGTAAAAAGGGGATATCAAGTTCACAAAAATATTAAGTAGAAGCTGCAACACTTCAAAAATTTCATGTCGACGCTTGCGTTTGACTCTAATTTAAGCACATATTTTGGTCAAGAACATTTTCATTACGTTTGTCGATTACGAGAAAAGTGCTGTCTCTTTTTTCCCCCCGTCTCATTTTTACCCATCCTTACCCTATGGATTCAATTAATTCAATGGATACAATAACGGCAGTGGTGATTATGCAAAGGCATATTTGCCATAGCAATAAGGCGAAGCAGTTCCCATTCTTTCTGTCAATATGTTGCTAAACTACATTCTGGTCACAGCTGTTCCCAAATTCGAATCACTGTAACAAAAAGAAAGAGCTCATTTTAAAGACTAAGGTAACTTAGAGCATCAGTAACTGTGGCACTAATGTAAGACTTCAGGAGATAGATGTGTACTTTTTTAAACATTTATAGTCACTTACCCAAAGGACTCTGGCGTTTCGACACAAGTGATAGCGCACAGGCTTTATGGAACAAAGGACACCTAAAAAAGAGGGCAAACAACAACAGAAGTAGGGACAAGCTCTTTAAACATATTAGAAAAAATACTCAAAACAATTTTGTTGGTTTGCTGTCATATTTTTCACTCAATCTAACCTGTCACTGCACTAACGGACTTTCTTTCAATGACAAATAATT
This sequence comes from Frankliniella occidentalis, assembly GCF_000697945.3. Lineage (NCBI taxonomy): Eukaryota > Metazoa > Arthropoda > Insecta > Thysanoptera > Thripidae > Frankliniella > Frankliniella occidentalis. Next base: position 591,867 of record NW_026267260.1, on the reverse strand, counting down.
CAAAATTCGTTTGTAAATCAAGATGACAAATTCGAAGAAAATGTTTTTAAATAACAAAATGTGCATCACCTAAGTGCACTTTATCTTTATCTTGTAAACTCACCTGTTACCTGTTTATGAAGGGTCTTGGCTGTTTCAAGAGGTTTCGCGCTTGTGCTTCGGCTTCGGCCGTTGGGCGGTTAGGCGATCTTCGTGAGTGGCGAGCGCGATAGTCCATGACGTCATGACCCTCCCAATCTCCCCCGTAAGTCGAACCGCTTTGATAACCTGGGGATGGATGATGCCCTGTTCTCCGACTCTCTGGACATTGATCAGTCTGCCGGTGTTGAGGACCATGCCTGACACGCAGCACATCAAGATCCTTTCCTGGAATGCAAATTCCTTAAATAACAAGTGGAACAGATTGGAGGAACTTCTGATTGAAGACAATATAATTGTGGCTCTTATTCAGGAGTCGCAGCTCTCTGACCTTCCTACTAGAATGGGAGATTTCTGGACGCATCATGCAGACCTCAAAAATCATAGTCGAGGCACTTCCATCTTCCTTCACAGGTCTGTCGCCTACCAACCAATATCTTTTGACCTCCCAGAGTATCCTGTCATTGAGGTGACAGGGGTCAAGTTGCTGCTTGACAACCCCCTTCATATCTATAATATATATGTCCACCCAGATAAGGAGGTTCCGGAGGATATATTGGCATCCTTTGCCACTCTTTTCCAACACCCTATGATAGTTTGTGGGGATTTCAATGCCCATGATCCGGCTTGGGGAGACCCTACATCAGATAAGAGGGGTCGTGATATTTTGACTTGGATAGAGAAGATGGATCTTACCATCTAGAAAGGATAGCTTAAATGGAGTACGTACTGCAGCGCCCGTGACCCCCCTCCTCAGAGTGCTTGGCACGCTATGCAGGCTCTACTATGGGGCCGATTGCAGAAAATTTGGTATCGACAGACTCAGAAAGGTGTGAGGATGGACTAGTTGACGACAGAATTGAACAAAACTC
>NW_026267260.1:588872-590807 GCF_000697945.3 Frankliniella occidentalis | reverse complement strand
ATAAGCCCGCTTTAATGCTTTTTTAAAAGCAGAAGGGCGGGCTAAAAACAAAGGACGGCAATTAACTCCAAGTGCTGCCACTACAGCCATTTACATAAACCATATTTAATGAGAATTCTAACAGAGTCTTCCCCTTTCTTGCATAGTGCTCAGAAGCCTGACTTCTCCGCACTCACATCTACCCTCCATGCATCCTTCGATACTACTCAATGGGGTGTACCCCACTGCCTTGGAATGGGACGAGGACTTTGATAACGGGTTCGACTTACGGGGGAGATTGGGAGGGTCATGACGTCATGGAATATGCTCGCCACTCACGAAGATCGCCCAACCGCCCAACCGGTCCGAACCGGCACCCGAGCAGGAGTAAGCGCGAAGACCCAATTCTTGGTGGGAATACCCCATTTGAGACGAACAGGTGAGTTTATTGAATCAAACTAGATATTAACACCGGATTCATGTTCCTCATATGGGTGGTTCGGTGGATTTTATTGTACGTATACGGTACGCTACTCCGGATATCTTAACCGCCTCAGCCATTTTGTCATAGTCATATATGGTTCTCCAATGAACCCTTATCAACTAATAGGTGTTTTTCAACTATTGTTTTCGACTTTGACTCAAAATGTATGCCAATGGTAAAATCCTCTTTGTTAGTGCTTAGGTCATTGAGTTTCGTAGATGATTTTGGAGAGGACTTTCAGTCATTAGACAAATGTTTCGGATAATTTTTCTATCCAAGGTGCATTGGTGTCTTTTTTCATAAATTAATAATTATTTTGGATGCTTATTTGGTTTCTAACTGTTGTGTCTGCCCTTCCCTTTCAGATATATTGTATTTCTATTTTGTCGCAATTGAAAATAAGGTGACGATGAACGTCCACAACTATCCTCCTGTAAGTAATTATATATTACATCGCTCCATAATTACATGTTATAAACCCTATTTTGCTTCATCATGTTGTGTCTCTTGCAGTAAAATTTAGATGACATAGCTAAAGTAAGTCTCGAAAACAGCGTTCAGTCTAAGAGGATGATATTGGCTTGATGGTTTTGTTTTGGTGATGTGCAAGTGAAGAGTCAATAGCAGGCAGGTATGTTGAAAATTTTAAGTTTGCTCCAATATTAACTAAACCAGAATTTTAATTAGTAAAACATAATAGCTTTGTTAATTTGTAATTTACAGTATGTACTGCGATTCAATAAGAATAATTTTGTTTTCATAATATCCAATATTCCAGAATTTTAATGTGTGTAAGTATACTGCAATAAGATCTTTTATATTTCTTAATTATCAGCTCTGCTTCTCTGCTTTTAGTAATTTTGTTACATTTTATTACAGCTCATTGCATTTAAATTCTCAAAGATGGAGAGGTCGGAGTCTGAGGAGGAGTTGAGTGAGGGAGAATTTCAACCCAAAACAAAACTTAAGTCAAGGAAAATGAAAACTACTAGAATATCACCAGACTCAGCTGATAAGTGTTTGTTGAATGAGGCCAAATTTCAATCCAAATCAAACATTAAATCTTCAATTGATAAGAAACCCTCTGCACAAACTGTACCAGAAACAAGTTTAGTCAAGTGTCAGTTTTGTGGCAAAATATTTGCCACTACCCACAATCTTCACCGTCACCATTTGTGTTGCAAGCAAAATCCCCATAAATCAAGTGATATTCGGAAATTTGTCTGTGAGATTTGTGGAAAATCATTCACTAGGTCAGACCACTTAAATGCACACAAGAAAAAAACATGTTCATTAGCAAGTAGTGCTACACATGTAGCTAGGTCAAAATGTATGCATCCTGACTGTGAAGAAAGTTTTTATCACAAATCTTCCCTGCTTGCTCATTTGAAAAATGTCCACAATGATGAGATTAAGGATCCCGTTTCCCTTCAATTTTCCTCAGAGAAAGATTTCATTGAGTGGAAGGACAA
>NW_026267260.1:577608-579317 GCF_000697945.3 Frankliniella occidentalis | reverse complement strand
CTACCTGCGCGGCGGGGCCGCCGGGTCGGGCGGGCGGGCGAGAGCCGGCCGGGCAGGAGGGGAGCGAGGCGCTTCCCGGAACCGGCCGGCTAGGGCCGGCTAGTGTGATTTTTGGCGTTTCCAAATTTTGTCCGTCCGAGCTCAAATATTGAACAGCTTCTTACGGAAATGGACAGAGGACTTCAAGACGTTTCTAACGATTCCAAACTGTTGTATACTGCATCTGCCTATTCACACACTGTCGTGCAAATATCCGCTACCCAAGCTTATATGTACTACTGCTCGCACTCTGTCACTTCACTTCGGAATAAACCAGTAAACTCAACCAGTTCGCCTCTTTACTTGATTTACAACACTGGCGACGAGAGAAGAGAACGGTCAGAAGAACAGCGAAGATTGAGTATTCTCGCCCACCTTTCTGTGCAGTTTTCTCATCATCAATCAAGAGGTCCGACTGACAGTTGCAAGTTTTAACCTATCCGAGCACGTGTGCTGCTTCAACGTCCCTGCCCGCCGGCTCCTCTTAAATCGAGTCCTTAGTGAGTACTGCTTCAGCACCATGGGGGAGAAAATTCCAATCTTCGATTTCTCCGCACCCGAACGTCTGGAAGAATTTCTGGAAGATATGGTCATCCTCATGGCGTCGAAGGCAATTACAGCGGAGGCGCAAAAACGTGGAATTTTGATCCGCTGTTTATGTGAAGAAACAAAGCGGAAAGTCCGGGAATGGATTCATCCGCTTACTCTCCCTGAGTGTCCATACAATCGGCTTCTAGAAGTTCTGAGAGAGAACGTGCAGCCGTCTGTTAACCGCGACGTGCAGTTCAACTCCTTGGTCACGAGATTTCAGTAGGAGGGTGAGTCAGGGGTGGCATACTGCGCTGAGCTGGAACGACTTTCTATGAACCTTGGTTTCACTAGAGAGGATGCCAAGCTTCTGGTCCTGTTTCAATTCAAGAGAGGTCTCCGAGACCATTCGACGCAGGTCAAGCTTTATGGTGATCCAACCATATCTCTGGATGGGGCCAAGACAACAGCCAAGGCTGCCGAATCCAGCAAGGCATGCATTAGTAGCCTCCAGCAGCACGTTGAAGTCCATGCAATGCACTCAGCACGGAAACAAGTGAATTTCAACAAGCAGCAGACGGTTTCGAAGACGGTCAAGACACCTGTTTCATCTGAAGCCCCCTCTGCTAACCAGATCTCTTGTTTCCGTTGTGGCGAGTCAGGTCACATTACTGAGCAATGTTCATTGAAGTACAAAGATTGTCATTGTTCTAATTGTGGCAAAATTGGGCATCTCCTTGCTGCATGCAAGAGAGCGAAGAAACAGAAAGAAGAGGTTTCAATCAACAACATGCAAAGCGTCAGTTCCCTTGCTGTCGCTCCTGAAGCTAACCACAAGACTCCCACCCCAACCTCGGACTGGGCCGTCAAAGGCTTGGACCAGTCAGTCTTCGGAGATCTAGGCTCATTCAGATTCAGTGGTTTTGATACCTTCTTCTAATGAACTGTTTTGTCTCCCCTCTTTATGTGCTTGTCACATTCTCAGTGTCCTGTTTACCCTTTTTGTTGGATCCTTTTGCTCATTGCATTTCTTAGTGTCCAACCCATTTAATAATGTGTATGTTATCTTGCATTTCAAACACCCCTGTCATTGTATTGTGATATTCAGCCTCTTCTGGCTATACTTTCCTTACTTGTGATAT